>NW_026859667.1:260000-333483 GCF_026571515.1 Ruditapes philippinarum
GTACTTCGAGTGTAATATTTCACCCCGGCTGCGAACGTGCAATTCCAACAGCTTATCTTAAAAAAAACAAGTCAAAAATAATGGTGAAAAACACCGGTTTGACGGTTTTTATTTCTTTTTTGTCCGATGGTTACTGTAGAAAGAAATGTTGTTTTGTTGTATTGTTTTTCTTGGCTGTTTTTGTCTTTGTCTTAATCTTTTGCAGACATTCCTTCTTTACCGTGAAAAGTTGCCGTCGATAAAAAAATTGCTATGAAATATTTAACTGAATTAGTGAGATAAAAGCCATATCTCACTGTGTTTGAAACTAAATGGAAATACAGAACGTTGGTTCTCTTTAATTGCTTTGAAAGTTGATAGTACAACGGATAAAACATTTTATGCACATAAAATAAGACCGAGAATATAACTTAAGTTAGAAAGAAAAGGTGCTCGTTTTTTGATAAAGTATTGAATATATTAAACTTTGCAGTTTTCAAAATATATTTTATAGTAGTGTAGGAGTCGAGGGTGAATCGAATAATCTTGAATATTTTATCACCATCAAACTGTGTCTGATTTTTTCCGAGTAGGGGTCAAAATACGACACCTTTTACGAATCGTGCATTCCACATTTTGTTACGTCATCAGGTGCTCGTACTAGAAATGCAAAAAGTCGAAAACGCGAAAAAAAATCCCATCCTATGATTTTTCAAGTCTTTAATAATTCAATATAAAAGAAAGATATATATCGTATTTCAAAGTAACGATCAAATTTCGGTTTTTATTTTTAAAAGGAAAACATTAATAGCTTATGTAAGACCTGGAAACAGCTGTTGCACTTAGGTCCCCCCCCTAAAAAAAAAAAAAAAAAATTTGTTCCCACATCATCCATAACATTTATTTCCTTTACTTTTTATTTTTTTATAACTTAAATACTTAAATAGTCATTGTTCAAATTAAACACTGAAATGGTTTTTAAATAATTAAGCTGGTTTTAAAGAACAAATGTACTAGTATCTTAAACATATGACTGCTGTTTTAATATTTATGCTGTAAGGTTTTTCTATTTTTTTATTTTTTTTTTTTTTGTAAATGAAATAACAATATTGATAAGCTTAATATAATTTTTGAAATAACAGGTACTGGCGTGGTAAGATTTTGCTATTTTTGATATTTTATCCATTTTTTTTTCTGAAAATGGAAATAACATTTATTAAAAGATGATTTATTATTTAATAAAACACACTGAGCCGTTTGACGTTTATATATAATATGTTGTATATTTAATGTTGCATTACCAAGACTTGAGTTTTACAACAGCTATTGTTATACGTTATAATATGTTACGAGAGATTACTTCAAGTCAATGGTTAGCGTATAAATTGAACAAACTATCAATGTGAATCACAGGAGCTTGACATTCTATCATTTATTGAAAAATATAAGCAAATAATTAAAAAAAAATAACTGCATATTTACCCCTCTATATATGTAATATAGAGGGGTATATTTGCAGTTATTTTATACCCCTCTATACTCCTGTGATGTTACGCCAATTTTTAAAATATTTTCTCTTACATATTTGCTTGTCATAAGTATAGAAAATATACATGACCAAAAAAAAAAGCGTAAAAAAGAAAGCTTCATGGTTATAATAACATTTTACGACTAAATATGTTATTATATTTACAAACCACATGTGTTTGAACTACTGGTAATACTACGCTACAGCGTAGCTCGGTTAACAGTTCCAAATAAGGACAAAAAATGTAAACCGTGTAAGTTCACTTATTCTCCAGATTTAAATAACCATTATAATGTTGTGATGTTGTTTTTTTTCTGCAAAACTGTGTACCCTAAAATTTCTTACTATTACATATATTTTTAATGTACTATTTCAATACATCTTTTAAAGATAAAACTTCTTATTTTGGCAAAAATATAAACATTTGAATATCAATAAATAAAATTCCCAAACAAATTACTCATCCCAAAAATAAGTGATTTACACATGGAATATGCCGGGTGATAGCGTAATATATCAACAAGTTTGTTAAGCAGTTCTTATTCATTCGGGTTATTAGATCTATTCGATCAAAAAGAAGAAAAAAGACGGAAAAAAAGAAAAAAACACCATTCCGGAACTTCTACGTCTATGTTGTCCCATGTCTACAAATGTTAAATACATTCATTATTATAAAATTATAAACATAAATGATTAATAATACATGAAAACGATTAAGAACAAATTCAAAAGAAAAACATTCAAGAGATTTTTACAATAATATAAGTGTATTTCAAAATATGGCATACGCAATAATTACGGTTATTGTAGAATTGATTTTGATTTTTTTTCATAGTACATCATCATCATATACATAATTATTTTCAATTAAGGTCATTAATATAATATATACTGCAATTACAGACATAAAAAATAATTTTTCATGAAATATAAAAAAGTTATTTTATACCAATCTATAATTATTATTTTATTTATCTATAAACCATGTCCAAATCTTAAATTCCATACATTTACAGGGGCATCATTTCGAAAAAAGAGAAGAAAGTATAAAATGTGAAATAACAATTTGTTACGCATTTAAAGACTCAACAAATTCCGTTTACAGCGTATTGATTACATCTATTTAGTGTCCGTTTCTTGATGCATAAATATACAAATGTAATAAAAACAGGTTAAATTCGTATTAACTGGCGTGGCTAAACGCTGTACATTTTTTTGTAAAATGTATATAACCGGTATTTAAACCCATCATAAGCATCATTATTTTTAATTCATCGTTCTCAGATTTCACCACTGGATACATTTTTCAAAAGTTGCAAACAATGAAACTCTTGTATTACAGAATATTTAGTTTTTTTTCTTTATCACAACACCGTGACAAAAAAAGATTAAGGTCGACAAGATGTACATACAGTGTCAGTTAATGCGGTTTTCATTTAATAGCCTTAAATCTGTGTAAACTTTACACAATAGGGTATGATTGAGCTCGTTTATTGTTTTGTACCCTTTTGTAAAAAATATCTTATTTTTCAATCTACAGCTACAATGCAATCTTAAAAAGATCAGCGGACATTCTTAAGGCCAACAAACTAGTTATATTACCGTTTTAAATGACCATCCGGTGTTTACTGAAATTAAAAGAAAAACGGGGCCAAGGTTACTAAACAGTTCACTGACTTCTTTTTTGTCAAGTCAAAGCATGGAGGTAATTAAATATCATTTTACACGCTAACAAACTGTCGTCGTTTGTCAACATGACTATCATATAGTGTACCTCCAACTGTTATATGCTGAATCTTTAATATTGTCCAAACATTAAAGGGGAATATACTCTCGTCCACAATTTTCACAATATCATTTGCCATACTCGGCTTATTTCATAGAAATTCTTAACGATCATCTGCTTTAAAGAAGTAGACATATGTAGATAAGATTGCAAGTTCTTTCGCCTTAATACTGGTAAGTGTTTGTAGTCCCCCCTAAAAAGAACAAAAAAAACTTATCAGTTATCATTCAAATTAGGTGTGCTGTACGGTGCGGATGGACCGTCGGACGCTGTGCAAAATCATATACCCCCACGAATAACAACTATTGATACTTTTCCCAACAAAATATTCATAGGAACTTGCCGCATGATCCAAACTGGCGAATGTAATTCACGTCGAATTGGAATGCACTTTTAAGAACATTATAATTTAAGAGTCAATAATAATAATAATAATAATTAATAATAATAATAATATAATAATGTAATAATAATAATAATATAATAATAATAATAATAATAATAATAATAATAATAATAATAATAAATAATAATTATAATCATAATAATAATAACTTTATTTATCGAAGGTAACACATTAGGACATATACAGATTGCAACATCTTATTTACAATGCGGCCTTCTAAAATGAAAAAAATAAAAATAAAAACACACACACAAAATAACACATATCAGTCAAAGAAAATATAATATGTAAAAGAAATTATTAAATGGTTATTACAATAGATACATATACTTTTCCATTCCAAAATAAACAAATTGTTATGTAAGATGTAGGGTATAAAGCAATGAAACACGTGACCTTGGTTTGTAAAGTCTGATCTGAAAGACTAAGAAGTTTGATATTATAGTTTTTGAGGTAGCGGAGATCGTACTCGCAACCCCTGGGTTTGTTGTCAAAGGGTATTACCACTACACCAATGGACTATCTCTATTTGTAAATGCTGCATCTTATAACAAGTACAAAACTAAATTAAGCAAAAATGGTTTATTAAACAAGTATATTACATTAAAATGTAAATACAGTAGTAAATAATAACCGTTTCAGTATAACCTGCTAATGGCATAACTTAAACGTATATTTGCATACATATATTATAGATGTTTATCATTGTTTGCCATTATCGCAGTCTATAAGATATTTAAACTTAATATTCCCCTTGTTGTCTATATGATGTTTTGTCGGCAACTTTTACACTTTTACGACAAATCATTTTTTTGGCCTTTAAAAAAAGGATAAAATAAAATAAAATTAGAGTTTATAAATAGGAGTTCAGATAGTTCACCACAATGTATTGAACGTACCAAACTTTGAATAATCCGATCGTTAAAATTCGGCACATTCTGTTGTCACATTGCATAAAATCGAACAAATCTTACCAGCAATCAACCTCTGATCACCTTTTGCTTAAGTTGTGGAGAATGGAATAACCACAGGTGTTTGTCCGTGCATTATTTCAGGCTAGCGTGGTAAGAGTTGCAGAACTTCCGTTAGCTAGCTGGACATCTTACACATTTATAATCGATTTTTTTTTCATCTCTGACGGGTCATGATATTCGAACCTGCAGCAGTGAGTGGCAGGAAACTGAGATATTGACCACTCGGCGAGGGAAGTCATAAGATGTTTGGTATTTATCACAGTAGAGTCGTATGCCTGTCTGTGTGAAGAGGTGAAACAATTCATCACAATGTATTACTGTCCTCTGTTCGAACAGTTTAACATTCATATTGGTGTCTGCTTAATATAAAGGTGCCAGTGGTAAGTTCAGGTAGTTTTTTTTGAGGTATGAACTCTCCTCGGAGCAATAGCGCACAAAACTTTCAGGGATGTTGGTTGTTCAACTCAGGTGCATTTGCATCAACAACGATGTTGATGGTAATTATCATTATGATGAAACAGTATCATAAATAAAACTATTTCGAGTTTCTATTTAGAATGACACGGCATTTATATATCTTTCAGACTTCCAAGATGTGCACGTGATGATATTCATCGGTTTTGGGTTTCTGATGACGTTCCTCAAGCGTTACGGGTTCTCGGCAGTTTCCGTGAATCTGTTGGTGGCGGCGTTCGTTCTACAGTGGGCGTATATTGTACGCGGGATCATACACCACGTGGCACATGGTCATGCAAAATTCCCTGTCCATCTTGGAGAGTAAGCACAATTTAACATTTTCAACTGAATCTGTTTTGTCTGATTATAATGAACAGTTATTTCTAGTTTCGCAAAATAGAAACAATTGCTTTCCGTTTTTATTGAAATGTCTGTAGTATGATGGGTGCGCATAGAAGGGTTAAAAAGGAGTAAAGGTTTATCAGCAAGGGAACATCTGCTACCTCTATCCACTTTTCGGATGGGCTTTAAAAATGTATCTTACAAATGTCCATAATGTCATATTTGTAGAAAATAGCTTTATGTAAAATCAACATACGGTCTAGCCTAGGCGATTGCTGTTTATTAGAGTGTTGTCAACAGTTTGCATTACCCATGATTGTGTCAGCAATTCACAGTTTCTATTATCCAGAATGTTGTGTATAATTCTTCATGTTGTCAGCAACTCTTTGTATAATTCAGGATGTTGTCAGCAGATTTCGCTGCAGCTACAGTGTTGATATCATTCGGAGCTGTTCTCGGTAAGACAAGTCCGTCACAACTGTTGGTGATGGCGATCATTGAGGTTGTACTCTCACAAGTCAACGAATGGATCGGACTTGATAAGCTAGGGGTATGTTGTTTATGATAAGTGTGATTTAGAAATAGTTATCTTTCTGTGTTGTGTTAGTAAAGATTAAGGTGTTTCCTTTTATAATTTATAGGATTTTATATGTCTGGTCAAATTTAGCTATCAAATCTTTATTAAAAAACGTTTAAGCGACGGAATGTTGTGATGTACCTGTAGAACTATATGCAATATGGAAAGTGATGAAATATGCCAAAATTAACAGTAACCTATACAAGATTCTTTTCAGTTATATGCCGGACTTTCACATCTTTCCATAGAAAATTGTTACATTCACATACCAGAAAACGGCAAACAAAATAATTGAAATTAGAGGCTAAGTTAAAATACGTAAATTTTATCTCTGACTGCATATTTTTCTCATTCATTTTTCAACAATGACATACTTCTTTTAAAAATGAGCTTGTTTAATAATATATGCATGGGTGTTAAAAGAAGTTTCATTTATGTATGGGAAGAAAGATGATATTTTAATGTTAAACATAAATCAGCTGATGAGACTGCTGTCGTCATAAAATACAACACGATACCCCGATTAAATTACGCCATTAAAACTCTTTAAAACAGCTCTGCAGCTCTGTTGGGGATGGTAAAAAACTGGGTCAATAACAAACGGATATATTAAAACGGACGAAAAATACATAAACGGTAACATAATATCAAAATGAGAATGGATAAAAAGTTCAAATTCATGTAAAGTGTGTATATATGTATAAACTCACCGTGAAATAAAACATTTGTGAGGTCCTGGTGTAAAGAAAATAGGCTTTATTTTTAAAAAAAGCTTCACGGCTTAAGGTCAGATAAGATATAGACCACTGTCTGTTCATTATAGTTGGTCGTCGTCGGTTCACTTTGGGTGAATGCCGAAAAAAGTGGCATGATGGTTATAGAATTAAAGCGTTCTAAAGAAAAAAACTTGCAATGAATTTCGAAAAGAAAGACAGAAAGAAATACGTCTTTATAAACATACTATATTTTAAAGTCGAATATGGAGATACGCTCTCCTCCCATATAGCTTCATAAACGCCCTATACCCAAGTTGTTGATCGATAATAAGGTGAATATCGAAAAGCACAGGTGCTAGTGGCATTGATTTGACCTAAAATGTGTTTGATCTTGTTATTTATACAATAAAATATCAATATATTAAAAAAAAAAAAAAAAAAAATTCACTGTTATATTATTATAGACAAGGTATGCAACATTCAGGTACGAAAATTATGGGTACGCCGGTTATCTGTGTTATAATTTTTCACCGAGCGGTAATATCGTCGGATTTTTGCATGGAATCAATGCGCAATATATTTTTCTATTACAATTTACTATTTACAGATCCCCAATTAACCGCTAGTTAATGTTTTAAAGCCCGAAAGTAAGAAATCACCCAGGTCCGAAAGATGAGACCGTCATGACATGTACATTGTAAGCTGGTATTTACGCTTGAAGTACATCAACAAAGAGATCAAACGGGTCGAACTCACATGCAAACAACTGGATTTTACATACTTTTAAATGGTGATATTTAAGTAACGGTGTTCCGTTTTACAGTGTTTCGTTCAGACAATCGTGAATAGCTAGCGATACACGATGGTTCGATGATAAACGATGGTGAAATCGCAATAATGCCATGGTATGAATATGAAAATGCGAATGTTGCATACCTTGTCTATAATAATATAACAGTGAAATTTTTTTTTTTAATATATTGAAATTTTATTGTATAAATAACAAGGTCAAACACATTTTAGGTCAAATCAATGCCATTAGCACCTGTGTCGAAAAGTGGAAAAAACGTTTTTTGCATGTAACTTAATTAGCGAATACCAAAAAGTGAACTACCCTACCGAAAGCCACACAAATAATATTGATACAATATGTTTGTTATCAAATGACGTATTTACATATTAATTATCAATGGTACACGTTCTCTCTGTTATATTTTTTGTTATCCTAACTTATAGATATAATTATATATGAATTAACTAATATTTACTGTTGATCGATCAAATATGTTACAGATAACTTTTGTTTCATACTGCATGTTTTTGTCAATTATAACTACTTATATTTCCGTCAGGCTGTGGATGTGGGAGAATCCATGTATATCCATGCATTTGGTGCATATTTCGGTCTTGCCGTTGCTAGAGTGTTACATAATGAGAAAGCTCAAGAGGCCAAGTCTGAGGGCAGTGTATATCACTCGGATATCTTCTCTATGGTTGGTAAGTGTACAGTATAGTCCAAGGGCAGTATAGTCTGAGGGCAGTGTGATATCTTCTTTATGGTTTGTAAGTGTACAGTAGAGTTCGAGGGCAGTGTGTATCACTCGGATATCTTCTCTATGGTTGGTAAGTGTACAGTATAGTCCGAGGGCAGTATAGTCCGAGGGCAGTGTGATATCTTCTTTATGGTTTGTAAGTGTACAGTAGAGTTCGAGGGCAGTGTGTATCACTCGGATATCTTCTCTATGGTGGGTAAGTGTACAGTATAGTCCGAGGGCAGTATAGTCCGAGGGTAGTGTGAATCACTCGGATATCTTCTCAACGGTTGGTAAGTGTACAGTATAGTCCGAGGGCAGTGTGTATCACTCGGATATCTTCTCTATGGTTGGTAAGTGTACAGTATAGTCCGAGGGCAGTGTGTATCACTCGGATATCTTCTTCTACGGTTGGTAAGTGTACAGTATAGTCCGAGGGCAGTGTGTATCACTTCGGTTCTCTTTGGTTTGGGAAAATGTAAGTATATCAATTTTTTTACAAAAATCAAAATTTTTTCTTTATGCATCCTTTTAATAGACATTTTTTTTTGGGGGTTTCGTCTACAAAAATAAAATTTGGGGCATATGCGACCTTTTTACTTTAAATGGGGGATAAAAGGTTCAGATTCCCCTTTTTGTGGTTAATTTTTCAGGCACAAACGGGGACCCGAAATATAGGGACATAAAACACATTTATAATAAATTTTCAAAGATTAGTTATAAAAAATGTAAAAATTTAAATTTTAATATTTTTTTCCCTTTTAAAAAAAGGGGAATCAGAAAAAATTGGGAAAAAATTCCTGAAAAATTTGTACCCCAAGAAATAAAATTTAAAGAAATTGATTTTATGCCAACAAAACATTTTAAAAAAAGAATTTGTTCTGGAACATTTTAAAAATCTGTAAAACAAATTCCCTTTTTTTACAAGAAACTGTACAGAAAAATTTGTACACACAATATTTTTGGTACAATCACCTTTTTATATATATTTCTTATTGTCTAGTATAATTTTGTAAATCGAAAAAATATTATCTAAAAAAAAATAAAGGGGATAAATAAAATTTTTTCTGTACAATTAAACATATCACTTTGTATAGTTTGGGGGTTTTTTTTGGGTATTCTGGGCCAAGTTTTAACGGGGGGGTCTAGCGGTGGGCAACAAACCCGGGCCCTCAAAACACCTATCTTCCTACCCCTGTACTGTCCCTCAATTTTCTATTTTTCCCAGCTTTCTCCAAAAAAATTTAACATGGGACAAAATTTTACTTATTTTTTTAAATTTAATTTTTATAAACATTGAATGTGTATTTTACCCTATCACCGCCTATGCTATAAAAGACATTGTCATTGTCATATAGATTTAGGGTGAAGCTTGGCCCTACTGTGATACATAATCTGAAAAACTAAGAAAAGAGGATTCTTCTAGAGGCATGTAATTTATGTTAAAATTTAAATATTATAAATTAAATTATAATTAAAATTAAAAAAGGTGAATATTGGGGATCGGTCTTCATTAAGTCATGAGATATAATGAAAGATGCAACAAATCAAATTTTAAAAAATGTCGCTTGCGTTGTCAGGTCGCTTGATTGTCCCAGCCCTCCCTTTGCTTTTGCGTTTCCACTTGCGTTTTTCGCGATTTTTTCCGGGTTTTGCAAATTTTTCCTTCGCATTGTGAGTGTGAGGGTTTTTAAATGATTTCCAGACATCGACAAAAGGGGAACCGGGCAAACCCAAATCGATACAGCCCCGACAAAAGCGAATTTACACTCGACTCGGAAGCGGAAAAATTTTTAAAAAATTTGGGTAAATGTCGCGTTAAATTTTTTTGAAATTTTTTAAAAACGGAACCCCAACTTGCAAAAGACCTCACAATGCGAAGGGACAAATCAAAACGCGAAACCGGGTACTCGACCCAAAAGGAACGACTCACAATGCGAAAACGACATTTTGGAAAAAATATCGTTCGCATTGTCGTCGTTAAACCTGGCTTGGGGCAGTTTACTAAATCACCGACAAACTATCATGGAAAGGGGGGCACTAAACCGCGAATTAAACTGACGATATAGATTAAAAGGGAAATGCTAAATTTAAAAAAAAAGAAGGATTTTGGGAAAAATGTGAAGTTAAAACAAAGAAAGGGGGAAAAAAAATTAAGGGGTTTAAAATTCCGTTGGTGATATTTAAAAAGGCAAGTCGAAAATACTTGAAAAAAAATGGTTTTTTTTTAAAATGTCAAAAATTACAAATATAATATTAAATTTTAAAAAATTTAATTTTAAAATATACTTTTATTTTCAATTTATTTTTTATATAAATTTTTTTTAATAAAATTAAAAAATTTTTTTCAAGTGGGTTTTATTTGGTTAAAATTTTAAAAAATTTTTCAAATAAAATGTACAAAAATCATAATTTGTTTCAAGTATGCAAATAAACTTTTAATAACACTTGTTACTTTTATATAGTAACAAATTGCCTAATGATTTTCAACTGAATTATGAGTGTCACGTGACCTATTATGAGTTTGCGGCCCCGGGGCCAAGAAGAAACTAGTTATCAGCACCGCAGAACATTGTACACGTGCAACAAACTGAAACAAAATGACGTCATATTTTACGTCATCAAACCAGTTAACTGTAAAATTGAAAGTAGGTTGTCAGCACGTTAATCGATTTTTTTTTATTATATGAGAGCTTAAGCGTAATTTAGTTAAACAAACACATTTTTGTTACTATTTGAAATTTGAAGAAAAAATACGAACAAATTTATTCCGAAAAAAATAAAAAATAAAACTTGCTTCTAGATTTTAACTGGTTTGGAACACACAAACAGTAAAACATCTCTGTACAAGGAACAGTTAAGAAGGAGTACGACAAGAATTTCAACGAAAGAACTTTGTTTTTTTTTTTTTTCTTTTCTTTTTTTAAATGCTACTATTAGATATCCAAGTGTATTAAAAGACATTAATAACACGTCAGAGTAGGGCGGAAGGTGGATAAATCGGCCCTAAATGAATAATGGCCCTCGGGCTAAAGCCCTCGGTCCATTATTCAATTTGGCGGGCCGATTATCACCTTCCGGCCTCACCTGCCGTGTATTAACCTCTTCAATGCACTCATAGGTTAAAATATATACATTGTACATATAGCGTAATGTATATTTTAACCAATATAAATTATTATGTCGTAATTTAGTGCAAATATGAAATAAAGTCGATTTCTGTTTCCTTATTTGTTGTTCGTATAATTGTTATAAGTAATATTGAACAAAAATTAATAATGTGCTAATTGTTATAAATTGAAATTTTATTAATTAAACAACCTGTTTTTAAAAGATATCCCTTTTTAAATGATAATTTAAAAACGGGGATGAAAATGCCCAAAGGGCATATTAAAAAAGATTTCAACCGCCCTGTCATTCTTGATTTTATCTATGACAAAATACAATAAAATCAAAATATTTATTTTAAAAAGCTGAAATTGTAGAATCTGGGTGAAAAAATTAGATAAATTTAAAAAAAAAATTTTTATCCTAGGGCAGTAAAAATAGTGATAGTAAACAAAAAAAACGAAAGAAAAAACGTACTGTCCTAAGGGTGAAAAATTTGGGCTTAACGGGAATGGGAAAAACCCAAAAAGGGGGTTTCTGGGTTATTTTTCCATTTTCTAAAAGTAAAAAACTTTCAAATTTTATATACTTTTTCTTAAGTATCTTTGCGTATTACCCTTATGGTTTTTGTCCGGGAATTGAAAATTAAAATTTTTAACTTTTAAAGGGTTTTTTTCTCATAGGTTGAACCCCCTATTTCCCTTTTATAACCCCAAAGGGTTTTTCTTCTTCCTTTTTTTTTATCATTATAAAATTTTTCATTTATTTTCGTTTTCCCCTTTTTGGTTTTTTCTTATGATATAAAATTTTTTAGTTATAATATTTATTTTTTTTTCTATTCTTTTTTTTTTTGGGATTTTTTTTATCACAGTGAAAAAAAATTTCGATTCATATTATGTATGCATAAAACCCTTTAAACAAATTTATGTTCGAGGTAAAAAAAAAGAACCCGTAGTCAACTTTTGTTTCGGATAACCATTTTTTGACACGGTTTTTACCTGTGCGCTAACAAGCATAAAGAAAAACATTATTTTTTTTTCATTTTTTAGATTGTGGCATTGACTGCCCACCTATTTTTCGGGATTGTTTTTTGGGCTTTTTTTTATGTAAAAAAAAGGCTTTTAAAGTTATCATCCTAAAGGGCAGTAATGACAAAATTTGATACGATAACCAACCGTAATTAAAAAAAATTGAAATATATAATTTGGGAAATTTTTAAAAATCATTTACTGGAAAAAATTATTGCAGTCACCCCCTATCAGTATAATCAAAAAATATCTTGGGGGCCAAAAGAGGTACACCAAAAATGAATCAAGGTACAAACCCAAAATCCACCATGGGGTATACTAAAAATTTGGAAAAAATATGAACCTTTCCTTTAAAATCGCTCCGCTTGAAAAAAATTGAAAATATTGGGAAAAAAAGTAAACTCAAAGGGGCTTGAAACTAAAGATTAGATATTAAGGGAAAAATATAGAGGGGGAGTTTCGAAAGTAAAAAAACCCCGTAAAAATTTATCAGTTTAAAATATATAAGAAAAAAACCGAATTGCGGGCAACTAAAAATATGTAAAAAACCCTCCCAAAAACATGTAACCTTAAATTCTACAATCAAAAAATTAAGTAAAAACCCCGGGAAAAAACTTAGAACAGCATTTGACAACGAATTTAGAAAAATGAAGGGAAAAACTAAAAATTTTAAAGGGTTAAACCGGGAAATACATACCAAACACCGGGGCACCATGTTTTTAACAAATTCCCCCTAAAAGTAACACTGACCAAAATTTAATGTTTTGCCACAAAAAATATGATAAGCAACAGACCCCAATTAAAGGGGGCCCCATTGTAAAAGAATTTTAAATTTAAAAAAACAAATTAAAAAAAATACTGAGAAAAGAGTTTGATAGAGCCCATCGCTTGGTTTAAAAAACCAAAACCCCAAAATCCAAGACCGGGTTGTTTTTGAAAATTTTACAAATTTTAGTCACAGAGAATAGTAAGGGAAAACACTTTCCCTAAAGGAAAGTTTAAACAAATGTTTTGGTGTTTTAAATACAAATACCCAAAAAGTGGGGGATGCCCTGAATCTTTTGAAAGGGCCCGAAAAAACATTAAATAGAAAAAGAAATGTTTTTTGGGGAGAAAAAAAACGAAAAGAGAATAAAATTTTCCCTAAAAAAAGAAAGGGGATATAAAAAAAAAAATTAGATTAAACGTTTTTTCAAAAAACAAGGGGGAAACGATTTTCAAAAAATTTGAAAATGTAACCCCCAAAAAATTTTTTTTTTGAAATTTTTAGAACAACCCAAAAAGGCCCAAACCCACTATAGAAAATAGAAAAAATAAGTATTGATATAAGTATTCATTTTAATAGTTTGTCCCGGGTTTTAACCCCTGTAAAGAAACATAAAATAATGATTAAATAATGATTACATAAAATGATTTTAAAATTTAAATTTGAAATTTAAAAATCGAGGGAAAAAAATTTCAATATTTTTGCAAAAAAATTCCAAATGCCCAGGGAAATGCCATTATTGCAGAAGTATTTAAATTCAATTTATAAATTTGTCCATTTTTCACACCTTTTATAATAAAATATTTAATGATGGTAAATTTTTGAACTTGGGGGAAGGGATTTAAGTACCCCCTTTTTTAAAAGGGGGGTTCATAAGCAAAAAAATTTGGGGAAATTTCCTTTTAAAAAATATTTTGTTTTCCAAAAAATACTCAAAATTATTTAATTTTATCCAAAAGAAAATTGGGGGTTTTACCCGTCAAAAATTTCATATTTTTTTAAAAAAAAAATATAAAAAAAAATATAAAAATGGGCGGGGTTAAAACTTTAAAATTTATTTTTAAAAGGGGCTTTTTTTGCCTTTTGTTTGAAAAAAACGATAAAAAAAAAAAACAACTTTTTTTGAATTTTGCTTTTAAAACTATCTGAATATAGAAAAAAGGTCTTTAAATAAAAAATTTTAAAACCCAACACCAAATATTTAAAAATTTATTATTAAAC
The DNA here is from genome assembly GCF_026571515.1 of Ruditapes philippinarum. NCBI lineage: Eukaryota > Metazoa > Mollusca > Bivalvia > Venerida > Veneridae > Ruditapes > Ruditapes philippinarum. Next base: position 274,420 of record NW_026859667.1, read on the forward strand.
CCATACAACTTTAAAAAAGTTGTTTTTTTGTGAAAGTACAAAAAGGGAGGCAAAAAATATCCGTTTTTAAAAAAAACGCAATAATAATTTTTCTGCGCGTGTTTCAATTGCAGTTGCGTAGCAAGCAAAAAGGGGGTTTTAACCCTTTTTTTTTGATAAGAAAATTTAAAAAAAAGGTTAATTTTTTTTGTTTTTGTAAAAAAAGGTATAAAATTTTCACTCAAAAATTAAAAATGCCACTTTTTTTACTCGCCGTCCCCGGTCGTGAAAAATGTGGGATTTTAAATGTAAAAATATTTTTTATTAAATTAATTTTTAACTTATTAAATTTGGGGTGATAAACATGAAAAAATTTATTGATAATCAATATGGTTTTCAAAGAATAAGTCAACTATTGACTGTATTTTTGTTCTACATGCTATAATAACAAAGACTTTTGTCGAGTAAGAAGAAAACTCTATGTAGCATTTCTAGATTGGGAGAAAATGTTTGACCGTATTGATAGGGTTTTTTATGGAGAAAGTTACTGAATGAAAAATATAAGTACAAAATAAGTGCAATCAAGTGCCAATCAAGTCAATGTATGGTATTGTTAAATCTTTTGTTAAATATTAAAAAACATGCATTCTGATCTAATTAATTCTAAGATTGGAGTAAAACAAGAGATCCAGCAAGTATCCATATTGTGTTTATTTTTTCTCAATGACTTATATTAAATAATATAAATAGGAACATTCCTGGTATTGTTAACAATTGATGGATATTACAGGTATTTTGTTGTTATTGGCAGACGATCGCTGTAGTTTTCACACATGATCCAAATTCATTACAATCTATCTTGAATGATATAGAAACATTATTGCAATATGTCGGAATCTGAAATTATAATGTATCTAAAACAAAAGTAATGATTTTTTTGAAAATGGTAGACATACATCTTATGATTTCTTTTTGTATAACACTAGAATTGAAATTGTAGAATCTTTTAAATATTTAGGTGTGTATCTTTTAAAAATGGGGGAACTGGAACAGAACTCAAAGATATATTGCGCAACATGCGTCATATTCACTACATAATTTATTTATTGTATGTAACCAGTTGGAACTTCCAGTTTCCCAAATGATAAGTTTATTTGATAGTATTGTTTTACCAACATTAAATTATGCTGCAGAAGTGTGGGGACATCCGAACATATAAATTATACACACAAAGTTTTGTAGAAGATTGTTATGTGTGAAACAATCAACCAATGTAGATGTGTTATATGGCGAACTTGGTCGTACACCAGTTTCCATTAATAGAAAACTAATATTGATCAAATACTGGTTAAAACTTCTTAAACTTAATGAACGAACTTTATTGTATAAAATATATATTATGTTAAAAACAGATGCCGACAATGGTGTAACTTATAGTGGTGTAAAAACTGGCATATACTGTTAAGACTATTTTAGAGCAGACTGGCTTGTTTTATATGTGGAAAATCAGTTTACTTATACATATAGATTTAGTATTATATTAAACAACGAATTTTAGACATATTCTATCAAAGTTGGTATTCCTCAATTAAACACGGTAGGGGAATCACGTGACTTTTACGGTTACGCGTACAGACAATATGGCGCCTAAAACCTCGCTTCACATGTGTGTTTTCAGGTAATTCTTTATTATATCCCTTTTACTTACATACGAGACCTGTTGCAGCCTACGCGGAATAAAGAATTGCTTGCCGCCTTTACCTTATTTCCACCCCTGTGCTCATAGCTTTTACAAACACTCAAAAATTCAACAGGAATTTCAATGTTGACAATTATTTTTCGGGTAACATTCACGCAATCTTTGTATTTTTTATGAATTTGATTTAAACTACGTAAGAGTTAGCAAAGAGAAAATGTTCATAAAGAAGTTCTTTATTTGAAAATGTAAATATTAGCATGTTTTAATGTTTGACTGGTCATTTTCTATTCCAACACACAAGAGAAAAAAATGATTTGGGTAACGGCCACGCAAACTTTTATTGTTGATAACTCCCACGCAATATTTTATGTGCAAGCAATATCTATGCAGGTTATAGTCTAGATATTGATTTAACAAATCATGATTGATGCATTTAGCCTCAGCCTTTCAAATAATTTTGAATAATATTGGAAATACCGCCAATAGGTCCTGGATAGAATTAACCCAGCAAGCACATAAACGTTTAACAACGTTGAATTATGGTGAGATTTTAACGTTGAAATAACGTTGGATTTATGTTCGGATTTGAAAGTTTAAACAACGTTGAAATTCAACGTTGGCACAACGTTAAAGTTTCATTGTCATTTCAACATACTTCAATTTCAATATAAAGCAAAGTAACAAAGTTTAACTGTTTAACAAAAAAAAAGACAGTTCAAGTGCAATCTGTTCCACTGTACTACTAGTACTTCTTCTAGATCTCTCCTGGTATGTCTTAAGTGTTTCATGATGGTGTTTGAATACTTCGTTGGCTGTCTCTTACTGCTTCTGCAAATAAAATAAGAAGTTACTAATTAAAAGTGACTTGGTCAATCTTAAATATATATATAATTAATCAACTTAGTGATATGTTTTATCTTAAAATGATTATCTCTAAGATTTACATAATAAAACAGCATAGAAATTAAGATACAGCTGAAGTTTCATATTGACAGCAAATTATGTACATAAAACAACAGAAACTTTTTTATAAGAAGCTATTTAGAAGTCTCACCTATGATTGGTAAGAAAAACTGCTCCCCTTCAGTTACTTGCAGCATATTCCTAAGAAATATTCATTCTAGGCTCTAGCTAAGACCACTGTATGCAGCATCCTGAAAACAACAAATATGTAAATTTTATATAAATAATGTTACACAAGTATTCTAAAAATAATATACATGTATTATTAAGACAAGATAAATGTCCAGTAGTTGCAATATTAATACTTTGTAAAGAAATATATATATATATATATTAAATATTAGAATTTCAATTCAACAAACCTGACAGTCCTTTTCATGTTAAATGTATGGTATACAAGCTACAGCTGCAATACTCTCAATTTCAGCCAGGACCAGGATCTAGAATATAAAGATAGATTTATTATTACCTATAAATTCACGGCAATTAAGCTTAAAAATTTACATTAAAGAACAGTTTAATCTAGTATTAAAATAACATTCAAACATAAGTCCTCTAGATTTTATTACCTAGTTTGTAAAAAAAAAGACCCATTCTAATATGCTTTAGGGTTGTTTTTTTTAGCTCACCAGAGCCGAAGGCTCAGGGTGAGCTATTAGTATCAAAGGGGGAAGCTCCGGCGTCGATCGTCCGTCGTCATGCGTCCACAATCGTCTTCTTTTCTGAAACTACTAGGCAGATTTACTTCAAATTTGGTCTGTAGCATCCTTGTGACAGTCACACTTAAATTGCACATGTCATTCCAATTGGCCCCTTTTAGGGGTCAGCAGAGCTAAAAATAGTAAAAAACTTTAAACATCTTCTTCTACAGAACTAATTGATGAATGATCACCAAACTTTGTCAGTAGCATTCTTGGGAAGTCTTTTATCAAGTTTGCTCATATTAATTTGATTGGCCCCTTTTAGGCGTCCCTAGGGCTAAAAATAGAAAAACCTTTAAACATTCTCTTCTACAGAACTAATTGATGGATAGTCAACAAACTTTGTCGGTAGCATTCTTGGGTAGTCTTTTATCAAGTTTGCTCATATGAATTTGATTAGCCCTTTTTAGGGGCCACTAAAATTAAAAATAGAAATATGTTTTAACAGCTTCTCCTATAGAACTAATGAATGGATGATCACCAAACTTTGTCTGTAGCATTTTTGGGTAATCTTTTATCAAGTTTGCTCACATTAATTTCATTGGCCCCCTTTAGGGGCCGCTATTGCTAAAAATATCTTCTACTTCAGAACCAATTGATGGATGATCACCAAACTTTGTCTGTAGCATTCTTGGGTACTCTTTTATATTAATCCGATTAGCCCCTTTTAGGGGCCACTAAAGCTAAAAATAGAAATACCGTTATATGTCTATTCGTAGAGAACTAATTGATTGATGATCACCAAACTTTGTCTGTAGCATTCTTTGGTAGTCTTTTATCAAGTTTGCTCATATTACTTTGATTGGTACCGTTTAAGCTAAAGCTTAAATGCCCCAGGTCATGGCATTTCTTCAAATTATTGTTTAAACATATTCTATGCTCAAATTTAATATTAGAATATATTGACAATCCAACACTGAAAAGCAGTTGTTTCTGATGAGCGACTCATGGCCATCATGGCCCTCTTGTTGTTGTTGTTTTTGTTTTGCTTTAGAATAAAAAAAACATAATTATGTTAAATACAGACACTAATTTTAAAAATAATTGGTTACATAAGAGACTAGGTGATAAAATGATTTGAATGTCTTTAAAATCTTAATATTAACAGTAAAATGCCATACCTGTGACAGTTCAATTTGCCACAACGTATAAAAGGTCCTGTGCCGAGTAGCCAGTTTAAGTGGTCATTAAGACCTGTCCGTGAACGAAATGTTTTCCAACATTATCCACAAACAAAATCCGAGCTGCAACCGTCCATATCTGCAAACTATGAAAAATGACAACTGTAATTGTGCTTAAACTGAAATCGACCTCCTTCTTATATTTGAGACTTTTATTTTAATTTCTGCGATTAATTCATCTATATCTCTGTATTACGGAAGCCCATAAGTGCCATTTTGTCTTAGGACTTTTGTCTTATGACTAATGACTTATGTATTATGACTTTTGTCTTATGTATTATGACTTGACAAAAAAGGCGGCAAAAAGGCAAGTTTCATCACATGCGCCCATTATGGCTGAAGGAGAAATACATCGATCATGATTTTGTTAAATCAATATCTAGGCTATACCCTGCATAGATAATGCTTGCACATAAAATATTGCGTGGGAGTTATCAACAATTAAAGTTTGCGTGGCCGTTACCCAAATCATTTTTCCCTCGTGTATTGGAAATGAAAATGACTAGTCAACATTTAACATGCCTAATATTTACATTTTCAAATAAAGAAATTCTATGAACATTTTCTCTTTGCTTACTCGGCGTAGTTTAATCAAATTAATAAAAAATACAAAGATTGCGTGAATGTTACCCGAAAAATTATTGTTAACATTGAAAATTCCTGTTGAATTTTTGAGTGTTTGTAAAAGCTATGCGCACAGGGGTGGAAAATAAGGTATAGGCGGCAACAATTCTTTATTCCGCGTAGGCTGCAACAGGTCTCGTATGTAAGTAAAAGGGATATAATAAAGAATTACCTGAAAAACACATGTGAAGCGAGGTTTTTAGGCCGCCATATTGTCTGTACGCGTAACCGTAAAAGTCACGTGATTCCCTACCGTGAATTAATAACTCGTCTAGATTAGATACATATTGTTTATTTAAACATTCATTCGAATTTGAAAACTATTTGGATTTTATCGTTGAACCGAAATTTAGGGTAGCTTTATCCAAATTTTGTTCATCTTCTCATAGTTTGGCTATTGAACGTGGACGGCATAGAAATATATCAAGAAATGAAAGATTGTGTAGTAATTGTAATGCCGGTCTTATAGAAAATGAGTATCATTTTGTATTAATATGTTCTAAATTCCAGGACTTAAGATCAAAATATATAAAGAGATATTATTATACGTGGCCTACGAAACAGAAATTTGTTAATCTCATATGTGCAAAATCAAAAGCAATAATTAATAATTTAGCAAAATATATATACTATGCAAACTTGCGAAATAACTAGTCATCTTTAATGCAGATACATATATATATTATATTATTGTGCTCTTCTGTAAACCATGTCTTTGTATAAAAAATTGTATTGCTATGGAACATGTTGTTTTAATGCAATAAAATATTTGTAGTTGTAGTTGTAGTTAGATATATAGGGAAACTGCTGACCAGTTAGATATATAGAGAAAAATATATTTTGCCGTGAAATTGTTACTCATTTTATAATGTATGCAAATTTTATATATTATATAAAATTATGTCGACAATTTATTAAGTAAAAACACTGCTGACCAATTTAATGTTAATTCAAATTGATTTAAGCCGTAAAACTCTTCTTATTCTATATGGTCAGCAAATTTAACGCTCTTTACATTCAGGCGAGAAAATGCTGACCAGTTAAACATACAGTAGAATCTGCTGACCAGTTAGATATATAGGGAAACTGCTGACCAGTTAGATATATAGAGAAAAATATATTTTGTCGTGAAATTTTAATTCATTTTATAATGTACGAAATTCAATATATTGTATAAAATTTTGTCGACATTTAATTAAGTAAAAACACTGCTGACCAATTTAATATTAATTCAAATTGATTTAAGCCGTAAAACTCTCTTATTCTATATGGTCAGCAAATTTAACGCTCTTTACATTCAGGCGAGAAAATGCTGACCAGTTAAACATATATAGTAGAATCTGCTGACCAGTTAGATACGAGGGATGTCCGGAAAGTTCATATACATCTTCATTTTTTTTATTGTAAAACAATACATACGCTGTACAAATTTTGTCAGCATAAAAATACATATCTAGCGAACACATATATCAAAAATTACTGAACTGTGACTAACGTTTGTATTTTAAAAGTATTTACATACAACATATATACATAATCATGGAGCACTTTGACAACGTCAACGGCGTCAAATTAAATTCATGTTTACCAACTATTTAATTTCTTCCGATTTCAAAAGCCATCATGGTACCTGTCTGACGTATACTTAATACATGTTATTGCTTCATACATTTCATATTTAAAATTATTATTTAAAAATAAAGATTTCACTGGTTCCCATACTGTGTGTAAGATGTCTGCCTTTTTCAAAAAATGTTGTAACGCAATCTACGATATTTCAGCCATGCTACTTTTGGTCACTTCTGGAGCGTTTCTTATACAATATCCTGTCATCACCGCTTCTTTATCTTGTTTGACATTTATTCATTTAAACACAAGTTGCCTTTAACATTTCATGGTTAATTTTGTTTTAAAGGTAAAGATTATAATCTCAGTTGGCGCCATATTAGCGTTGCTATGAAGTTAAATATCATTACGTTGCTCCGTCCGTTAATTTGACGTCATTTTTGCAACACAAAATGTACGCACCTTCATTGCCTATAATCTACGGAATGCCGTTAGGGCCATTGCCTATGAATGTGTTGATCTGAAACGCGATAGTCGATAGTACGATGGTGAAAACGCGAAATCACGAAACTACGATGGTGAAAACGCGAAAGTACGATGATGAAAACGCGAAAGTACGATGATGAAAACGCGACAGTACGATACTACGATGATGAAAACGCGATAAACTATCGTGTTTTTACCATCGTATTGTCGCGTTTTCACCATCGTAGTTTCGTCATTTCGCGTTTTCATCATCGTACTGTCGTGTTTTCATCATCGTACTATCGCGTTTTCACCATCGTACTATCGCGTTTTCATCATCGTACTGTCGTGTTTTCATCATCGTACTATCGCGTTTTCAACATCGTACCGTCGTGTTTTCATCATCGTACTATCGCATTTTCATCATCGTACTATCGCGTTTTCATCATCGTACTATCGTGTTTTCACCATCGTAGTTTCGTGATTTCGTGTTTTCACCATCGTACTATCGACTATCGAGTTTCAGATTAACACATTCATAGGCGATGGCCCTAACGGCATTCCGGAATAATCGCCCGTAAACAAGCTGTTTATTTACGTATGACATCATAATTTACACTGAATATCATGTTATACTATCCTATGATGTCACAAAATTAAAACAAGAGATTGCATTAAAATTACATCTTTTTAGCAACTTTTTTATTCGAGTAGCTATCATCATGAAATCAAAGTGCTCCGTGGTTCGTTGATCATGTTGCCATGGTGATCGGCGCTTTGCGAATATTACTTTTATCATGTTTTTTTAATTTAGAAATATGTAGCAGATAAATACTTAAGTAAAGTATTAAATCATCATATTGATATGTCTGCTTAAAATAATTTTATAGCCTTGTCTACGAACTTTCCGGACAGCCCTCGTATATAGGGAAACTGCTGACCAGTTAGATATATAGAGAAAAATATATTTTGCCGTGAAATTGTAATTCATTTTTATTATGTATGCAAATTCAATTTATTTTATAAAATTATGTCGACATTTAATTAAGTAAAAACACTGCTGACCAATTTAATGTTATTTCAAATTGATTTAAGCCGTAAAACTCTTCTTATTCTATATGGTTAGCAAATTTAACGCTCTTACATTCAGGCGAGAAAATGCTGACCAGTTAAACATATACACATGTAGTAGAATCTGCTGACCAGTTAGATATATAGGGAAACTGCTGACCAGTTAGAAATATAGAAAAAAAATATATTTTGTCGTGAAATTTTAATTCATTTTATAATGTACGAAATTCAATATATTGTATAAAATTTTGTCGACATTTAATTAAGTTAAAACACTGCTGACTTATTTAATATTAATTCAAATTGCAATTATTGCTTTTGAAAATACATTTTTTTTTCCGTTACAAGATTTTTCTATTGAAATATCACTAACAAGAGATTTTGATAAAACTCATAACATCATAATTCTTTATAAAACATTAATTCAAATTTTTGCATATCTTTAGAGGTATAAAAAGCTGTTTAATATATCCTTTTAAAATCACGGATTTATATTACATGTAGTAATGTAAATCCGTGTTAAAATGTATGATATTATGGTACTTTAAATGTATATATTAATTTAGTTTATAAACATAGTCATATAAATGCAAAAAATTAAAAATATAATTAAAAGAATAAAAGTAATTTCCCATCTTTTTATTACCCCCTACGGCGTGTTTTATATAACTTCACACCTTCAATGTTTCCCTTCTTTGTGTAACTGGTCAGCATTTTCCGATATCCTTCTTTATTTAACTGGTCAGCAGTTTTCCTATATATCTATATCGTCAGCTAATTCGTCAGCAGTTTAGTGCGACCCCTTCCATGATCGCACCGTTTGTCGGTGAGTTAGTAAATTCTGACCAAGCACCGGTAGACGCACGACAATGCGATACGATATTATTCCAAATGTCGCTTCGCATTGTCGAGTGTCGCTTCGCGTTGTCGAGTATCGCTTCGCGTTGTCGAGTGTCGCTTCGCATTGTCGAGTGTCGCTTCGCAATGTTGAGCGTCGCGGTGTAAAAATCATAAAAATAACGCGACATTTACTCGACATTTTAAAAATGTCGCTTCGCGATGTCGAGTGTCACTTCGCATTGTCGAGCGTCGTATCGCATTGTCGCGTTGTCGTTTCGCATTGTCGAGTGTCGTGGTATGCACTTCTACCAACCTCGACACTCGACAATGCGAAGTGACAATGCGACAACGCGAAGTGACATCGCGACAACGCGAAGTGACATCGCGACAACGCGAAGCGACGCTCGACAATGCGAAGCGACACTCGACAACGCGAAGCGACATTTCTTAAATGTCGCCCTTTTTTACCGCGACATTTCTAGGCGACAGTGCGACATATCGTTTGACACTGTCGAGCGTCGCTTCGCATTGTCGCATATCGCTTCGCGTTGTCGAGCGTCGCTTCGCATTGTCGCGATGTCACTTCGCATTGTCGTGTGTCTACCCTTAGACGCGACGGACGACATTCTAAATGGCACGATAAGGACACCGTAACAAATAGCACCTCACCCCATCCCAAGGACGTTACGAAGTACCAGCGCCGCTTCGTGAAAACGTAAACTTGAGCCTGAAAATAAATTCAAGGATTTATGAGCATCTGACTGTTCTTTAACACCTTTCTAATATTTTTATCATTAACCTAGACACGGCGAAGATATTGATGAAACCATCACAGATATATTGTAGCAGAATGTTTTGTTTTAGGTTCATGTTCAAAACGCAACACTGGCCGGGGGCGTGGCGTTGGGAACCAGCGCGAACATGCCGCTACAACCTTGGGCGGCTATGCTGATTGGCTGTATTGCAGGAGTTATCTCAGTTGTTGGGTACCAGTACATCACTGTAAGTAAACTGCACTCCGAAGCTTAACTTATAAAATTGATGCGGACATGCATACAATATAAATAAATGCCAGGAATGACTAAGTTATATAATTTATCAAATATGGTGATAGTGCGGTAATTTAAAGATATACTATGCTTAAATTTGATATTAAAAAATACTGATAATTGCTACACAGTCTTTTTGTAAATAAAAAATATACATGTCTTCACTTCACACTAAGTAGATATGTGATTTTTTTTAAAAATACCAATTTTATTTTACCTGTTATAGGGATAGTAGCTTAGCTTAGTTTAATCGTTCTTTTATTCAAATTAGACATATTCAGTAAGAGTTTCATATATTTCAATAAGTTTCTGTGATAATTATTTTTTCATTCAAGGATGGGAATAATATATCTTTAATTGCATGTGTAATGTTAATTGCATATCGACAATTGCAATTTGCTAAAAGCATCTTTTACCAATTTTACAAGATAGAGCAAAACAGTGGATTCCTCTTGATTATTATTTTTGTTTGTTCGTCCGTTCGTTCGTTATTCGTTTGTTTGTTTGTTGAGTCTTATAAAAGGTGTAAGAAAGGAAGATATGTTGTTATTTTCAGCGGTCAGCGTAGTTTTCAGCTCTCGAAAGAACAGTTCAGGACTAAGCCTGAAGAATTAAGATTTTGTCCTACAATTTGATGTTTAGATATTTTTTAAGTTTCATAACAAATACTGTGACGTTTTGAGAAAAAAAGAAAGTTAATGAAATTTGATGTAATCTAAAAAGTCCTTTCTATTTTTGTTTTGAAGCCCTTCCTCGACAGTAAATTGAAGATCCATGACACGTGCGGTGTTAACAATCTACACGGGATGCCAGGTATTTTGGCGGGAATTGTTGGCGCCATTTTTGCAGCGATTGCCAACACTGACAGCTGGGGTGAAAGGTTTGTAGAAGTTATATTGAACTTTATCTTGATATTATATATGAATAGTGTACATGTTAATGCACAAAGACCAGGCTACAAAAATTAACAAAGGAAACCCTTCAAGCAGATAATGCTCTGACAAAATTTTAGTTAATTTTAAAACATAGCAATAACATGCAGAGTAGATAAACGGAGACCAGTCTGCTTCTATCTTCGAAAGACTTCAATTATAATATTTCTGTCATATGCCTTCCCTTGATTGGTAATAATATGTAAATTCTTAACAAAAACTTTCAAATCTTTCATCTTCGTAAATTTTCGTAACTCTAAGAAGTGATCTACATAAGTCAGGGAAATTCATTAAATGTGCCGGAAGTTCAGATACAATTTCGGAAAATGGTTTTCTGATTTACAGTATGTACGAAATATTCCCTATGACTGTACCAATGGTGAACACAACGGAATTTGCCGAAGCTCAGGCCGAATTTTCCGTTATTGAACCCGGAGCGGGACGAAGCAGTGGTATACAAGGTGGCTACCAGATGCTCGCACTTGTTATTACTTTGGTGGTTGCCATTATTGGCGGGGCTGTGACAGGTAGGTTAAATGACACAATTATAGTCGTACAATATAATATCGGCCTGCTGTGATCATTACACGCACTGTATCTGACATCATCTTTAGTGCACAATACCGAAATGACCACACACGAAAGTTCTTAGGAAAGTTCCTAGTTAGCTACCTATCTTAATTTGAAATGTCTTTCGTTTACCTTTATATATCGTTATTGATAAAACATACATGTAGTTTGCTATATACGACTCAGCGATTGGTTATTCAGACAAACATACTTTGAAAAGTTTTTACAGATTTCTTTTACAGATTCTTGAAATATACCCCAATGGAAGGATAATTTTATGCGTTTTTTGAAATAAATATCAAGTAAAGTTTATACCGTAGATCATCAAATTTCAGATAAAGGGAGGAAATTTAACATTTACTTATATTTACATTGCAAACAGGATTATTGCTAAGACTGCCATGTTTCGACAATGTTGAGGGCAACAGGATGTTTGATGATCGGGAATTCTTCATTGTGGAGGCCCAGGGATTTCCACATAATGAGTCTGGTGACGAAACTATCGAAGACGGCAACGATACAAAAATGTGAGTTGTCACAATATTAGTTTAAGCCAACTCTTATGTATTTATCGTCATGGTTTCACTTTACTTTCACAACGTTTATTACAACGTTTATAATGTTTTGTTATATTTGTTTTTTTCAAATCAGGTGTCGATGAGAACTTACAATTTGGTTAAAAAAGTATCATTTAAAATTATGTCATTTAATATAGAATTAATGTAGTATATTTTTGTAGTTTGCAATTGCACATATTTGCAATGGTTTAAACGTTCTTTCTATAAAACAACATAATAAATTATTCTCTAAGATATTACAAAAAATGTTTTGTAGAGGTCGAACATAATGTTAAAAAAGAACTTGTTCTGTATTTAAAGGAGGATGTTGAGTGACAACTAACTTTATCCAACGCCATCTGTACCATGAGGACAGTCACGTGATAAATGATATAGCTAACGAAACTGCCGTGACAACGCAAAAAGTGACAACAACTTTAACTGTTATTGTAATTGAACAATTTACTTGTTGTGTTCATGAATAGACAATCACCAATCGTTACAATGTAGAAGTAATCACGTGACATAAGTTGTGTAGATGTATTTACAACTTAAAAAGTTTGCATGAAAGAATAATTCATAAGCATTTTCATATTTTACATGACATCACAATCTTAGTTATAGATGTAATGAATGGAGTTTATTTTTAAAGTAACGATAGATGACAAATGTATGAATTAATTAGAATTTACGTTAGAATTTACGTAATATTATGCCGTAGTAACATTGTCATATTATTGCATTTATCACCCGTGTATATCATACTAGATTGTCATTTAATTTTGCCTGAATTGTGTGTTTGTTTTACATTACATTTATTATGGAGTTTGCAGTTTTACAAGTTGTGTAAACCCTTGACATGCTTCAACCATGCCAGGATTAGTTTTTTTCCCCCAAGAACATAGAGCTTGATATTATTAGGGGCTTTTTCATTTTTTTTTTGAAATTTATTAATCTTCAAACACACTGTTCCCAGTTTAAAGCCAGACAAATACATTACAGAACTTGATAGCAGGTTAAGGATTAAAATTGTACGACATATACCGCGCAGTCTGATTCACGATGTTTGCTATCAGTTTCCCTACTTGTTAAAAGGTTTGTAAGCGAACAGCATGGATCCTGATCAGACTGCGCGGCTGCGCAGGCTGATCTGGATCCATGCTGGTCGCAATCCCATTATGTTTGTTTTGTCGTGACACGGCTCAAATACATTATAGTTTTCATGTCTTCTGTTCCCAAATATGACAGTATTCTTATGCTCGTATATATTTACAGATATATCCTAAAACATGCAAACCCTCAATATACTGTATAAATAACTCATTTATTAAGTATTTACAGTTTATAGTATATGTATATCATTGACAATCATTAAGTCATTTAATCAATAATTCATCCATCTTAGTTCGTCAGCTGTCGGCATAATTCGTTACTTCCCGCCCTTTACAAACACTAGACACTGAGTTACAGGAACGTTTGAAAGCTTAAAAGTTTTTATCGAAATGTAACGGAGCTGACCGATTCAATAAAATTCAGATACGAAGAGATACAAAGTTTGTCGAACATATATGATCTATTGATGGATGAAATATTGTTATGTCGTCTGCACTAGTTACAATAAGGACTTTATATAAATTGTAATTCTTATGTATTTACGTGCCTTATTTTACAGATATATAAAAACAAGTAGTATTATGTTTTATAAAATATATAAAATAAAGATATAAATGTAAATATATGACGTTGACTTCTTTTTGTTCTTAATGACTATATGGTAGTCGAGTCTTTTTTAAACACCGTAATCATGCTAAGGAAATTGATTTAAACAATCACCTTGTCCAATTAGTTTGAGTGACTTCAGTGTAAATCTGCCAACAATTTTTATTGAACAGAACAAAGAGATTTTATTTGAACATAATGATTCCTCGTCATGTCGTAACTTATATACAGCATACATTGAATCAAATCGCTGACCACTTACTTGGTAAATGTGCTGGAATTAAACTGCCTATACAGTTTTCAGCCATGTCAGAATATGCATGATGTCCTGTTTTCTATGTTACTGGAACCAACCACTACTGAACCATGATTGTAAAGTTTCTTGCTCAATGAAATCAACGACCTGACCGTGATGGTGTATGAACACACGCTGATTGCCATCCAATGATTGCTAGTCTGACGAGTTAACCACTAGACGATGCTAAAGTTTTGACGCCAGGCCATGATTAGTGTATCTTTTGTAGAGGATCAACAAGTGATTCTTCATGCCAAAATGACTAGTACTTTCAGAGAAGAAGATTTTTCAAAACATTTTTTACTATACAAGTCTATGTTAACTAGGTGACCCTAAGGGTGGGGTAATATTTGACCCTAGGAGCATACTTTTATAATTTAACACTTGATAATGCTACATGTCAAATATTCAAGCTTGATACAAAAAGAAGGCGTAAATGTATTTTCCAGTACAAGTCTATATAAACTGAGCAACCCCTAGGTGGGACCATTTTTTACTCAAGGGGCATGATTTATATAGGGCCATAAAGTAATGGTTTTTATGCAAACAGCTCTCTTGGCATTGTACTTTCAGTAAAAAAATTGTAACGGTCAGCAGACAGATTTAGTCCGAGATTTTTAGCATTTGAGCATATACATGTATATGGTTTTGTTTTTGGTGATATGGATTACTTGGCACTTTAAAGGGTTAAACTCCATGTCCTGCTGCTTCTTCCACAGGACCATATTGTCTAGATCATGTTAGAGTGTTGGAGGGTCGGAGGAGGAATTGATGATTAGGTATACAACAGTGTCGTCTGAAAACAATCTGACTTGGGATTTAAGGACAGAAGATGGTAGCTTATTGATATATAGAAGGATACAGAGGGGCCCTAGCACTGAGTCCTAGGGCACTCCAGAGGTAACTAGAACTTCAGATGAGCAGTCACTATCCACAACTACTGTCTGTCTACGGCCAATACAGACTTTACTTTGTGTAGTAGTTT
This sequence comes from Ruditapes philippinarum, assembly GCF_026571515.1. NCBI lineage: Eukaryota > Metazoa > Mollusca > Bivalvia > Venerida > Veneridae > Ruditapes > Ruditapes philippinarum. The sequence continues at coordinate 289,616 of NW_026859667.1, forward strand.
CTGCAAGGTTCAGGATTTTTCTAAGGTAGACTCATATGACTGTTTAATTCTTGCTGTTATTTGTTATTTGGTTTTTTTAAATATTTTTATAGAGCCGGTCTCTTTCATCATTTTTTATGGATTTGTTATCAAGGGCAAAGATGGTTTAGCTGTAATTCTTTAAGTGGGTATGAATTTTGATATGCCATCCTCAAGTGTGTGTTTGAAGTGCGCCAAAAAGTCTTCAACAGAAAAAAATTCAACTTTTTGAAGTATTTCAGATGTTGAGATTTAATGAAAGTTTTCAACTCAGTCCAATTTGCTTTTTATACAAGGTGCAAGTGCGAGGGCTTTTGTTTGAGGAAGGTAGGCCTAAAGTTATTTTTGCGGATAGGATGTCGTGATCTGATATGCAAGGTATGACCTTAACGTTGTTTACAAGCGTGTTGTTTGAAATGAGAAATAAATCAAGAATACTGTCATTTCGTGTACTTTCATTGACCATTTGTACAAGGTTATGATTATCAATAATGTTCAGGAATCTATCATACACATGAGTCTCAATTTAATTTTGGGATGTTAAAATCGCCAAGGATTAACTTTGTGCCTTTTAAATTACTGCAAGTTCAAGGGACTTTTCAAATTCTAAAATGCTATTCATATCAAAATAGAGGCAAACAGAATCCCTAAAGAAAGTTCAACACAACAAAATGGAACCTTCAATGTGACACAGTAGTGCCATTCCATGAGTTCGTGTGGTTTGTAATAAGATGCCAGAAAGAGTGACTTAGAACCTTTATTTTTATCCTAATTATTTCACAATCGGTGTTAAGTTTTGGTTAACAAAATCATATTTTAGTGATTAACCTGTCCGTGCCGTGTCCTGTTTTTGTTGGGTCCGCCTGGGCTCCTTGCCACTGGTTCTTGTTGCTGGGTCGTGTGGGGGGTTGCGTTCATTGAACGCCGCCTTTCCTTGTTGACCTTGTTTATCATATGTTGGTTGTTCACTTGGTAGGAGGTTGTTATAACACGAATAAACAGTCCACCGCCCTTACCTTTGGGTCTGTCACGACGAAAAACTGTGTAGCCGAGTTCAGGTGGAAATATTTCATTGTTATAATGTTCTTTATTTAGCCATGATTCTGTGGCTGTAACTATATCTGTGTTTTAATCTATTAATAAAATTTGTAATTCATGTTTTCGTTGACTATTGGCTGGCACTTTATGCATAGAATTTTCAGTTTGCATACATAATCAATTTGTTTTTGTTTTGAGTTTTTGAGATTTATAGAGCTAGGTGTTTCTGTATTTTCATCTTCTAGCGGTGAGAAGCTCTTATGTGATGAAATTAAGAGGATGCTTGAAATATTCGAAAGATTTGATTCAACACATATTGTACATGCCCATGCAAAGGATGTACTGCTATTGGTTAGATCTTGGTACCATGTGCTGTTCAATCCTTGGCATTGTATGTGAAACCACATACAGCAATTATCACATTCAACGGCATGGTCAGAATCTTTGACCTCAGACCCACAGCTTCCACAAGGATAATCCGGGCCAGGGTTCCGTTCAACATCGCATGAAATAGACAACAGTAGTATGACTTGATGTGATAAGGTCTTACTTCTATGAATTTTAGTAGGACATAGGTGGTGTCTATACCTTAGTTTCAGATTGGCAACACTATGTCAAAATGAGTAGATTTTTGATGGTGACATTGCATTTGGTATGATGGAGGGCCTAGGATGTAAGGTAATGTTGATTCTGATGAAATTATCTGGTGCATTAACCATATAACGTAATGTCGAGAATAAAAGGCGGGAAATGATTATGACAGAATAGTTATTATCTGTAACTATATTGTGGGCGTTAATATGTCAATGGATGAATGAAAGTTTCATTAGATTTCTACATTCAATATTATGAACTTATGATGAGATCCACCAGGACATGTCAAATGCCAAATATTTAAGCTTAAGACATTGTAATTTTGAAATTAATGGCTGAAATGTATTTTCCTAAAATCCTCAATAAAACAAAAATCCCGGTGATTTTTGTTTATCAACAAGGTGAACTTAAAATTTGGGTTCCCCGGGCCGGCCCGGGGGCGTTAAAACCCTGTAAATTATAAAACTTTAAAAATACTTAAAAGTCCCCCTAACCAAAAGGTTAATAAAAAAAAAGGGGGCCCCAAAAAAAACATTTAAAAGGGGGAAAATCATGATGGGAAACCAAAAGGCCCCAAGTCCCCCAAAAAAAGAGGTTTCCCGAATAACAATAGAGGAAAAAGCTCAACCCTTTTTTTTATTTTGTTTTTTTCCAACCCCTCCGGGAAAAGGGTTTAACAAATTTTTTTTTTAATTTAAAAACCCTTTGAGTTTTTTTTAAAGTTTTCCCGGTTTTCCCCAAATTTTAACCCGTATTTTTTAAAACCCCGTATATTTTTACAAAACAAATAAAATCCCAAAATTTAAAAAAGCCCCCTTTAATTAAAGAAAAGTATAAAAAACCCCCTTTGAAAATATTAAAAAAATTTTTTAAAATTTTTTTGTTTATGTAAAATTTTGAAAAAATTGATTTAAATCCCTTTTAAACAAAAAAATTTTTATCCCCTTGTCCCCCGGCCCTAATTTTTTGTTTTCCCCTTCCCGGCCCCCTTTTAAAAAAACCTAGTTACCCAAAACATTTTTAAAAAAATTCCCCGCCTTTTTTAAAAAACCTTTTTAAATTTTTAAAAGAAAACAAAAATGAACCCCCATTCCCAAAAAAATTAGATACCTAAAGCCCAAAGTAGTTTTTCCCCCCTTTGGGAAAAAGATGGAATATTGTTATGGGCCCCCCCTGCCGTTTAGTTTTATTAAGGGGCGTTAAAAAAAATTGTCCCTTTTTAAGTTTTTCGTCCTTATTTTTTTCAGAAAATTTAAATATTAAAATTTAAAGGTTTAAAAATTTAAAATGTAAAATAAAAAATAAATGAAAAAAGAATTTAAAGTTTGGCTACTTTTTTTCTTGTTTCTAAAGTTAAATTCCTTTTTTCCCCGGGGATTCCCCTTTTTTTTAAAAAAACCGAAAAAAAAATGCAAAAAAAATTGAAAAATTAAAAAATCACCATTTTCCCCAAAGGGGTTTTTTTGGGAAGTTTTTTAATTTTTAAAAACCCGCCAACCCCTATTTAGTTTATAAAAAGAGATTTTTCATAAATTTTAAAATTTAACATTAAACCCTTTTTCCTTTTGTCATCACTCCCTATGGACCCCGCAAAAATTTTTAAATTTAAATTAGTTTAAAATCTGTACGAAAGGGAACCCCGTATTAACCCCTTTTCTTTAACCCGTTTTCCCGTTCCCTGGTTTAGGTTTTTACGAATGTACCCGGTTGGGGTCCCCCTTTTTATGTAAATCGATAGAAACCCAAGTGAAAAACAGGGTAAAAACAAATTTAAACCCAAGAGGGGGAGGGCATGGTTTTTTAAAAAAATTTTTTTTGTTAAAGGGGCCCCTTTTTAAAGGAATGGGTTTCAAATGCCAAAATCTGGAACCCTTTCAAGTTTTCCAAAATTTAAAAAAAAAATTTTTGAACAAAGGGGTATGTTTTTCAAAAACAAGGGGCTTTGAATTAAAAACATTTTTTGTAAAAGGTCCACCAGGCAAGTTAAACCAAAAAATCTAAATTTTTAAGGAATTTTTTTCTAATCTTTCCCAAAAAAATCTTTACTTTAAAAAAACTTGAATTTTTTAAAATGAAATTCCCCCAACGGGTCCCCCCGTTCCCAAACCCAAAAAGGGATGATTTTTTTAAAATTTAAGAGGTTTCCCCAAGGTTTAAAAACTTTTAACCCAAAAATCCTTTTGCTTTTTTGGGCCCTTGCAGTTTCCCCGAGAAAAAAAAGGGGGTTTTAGAAAAATAAATTTTAAAAAATTCTTTTGCTCCGTGACCTACTTATTCCCCTCACACCTTTAAAACCAATTTTTATAACTTTTTTTGTTTCAAAAAACCCCGGGTATTCCTGTAATGGTTTAAAAAAATCCCCCTAAAAAATGGGCCAAGGTAAAAAAAAAAGGAAAGAAAGGTTTCGACAAAACGAAAAAAACAATGGGCCCCATTAACAATTTTTGAAACAATGAGAAAAAAAAATACGAAAACCCCAGAAAACTTATGAAAAAAAGAGAAAAACCAAAAATGAAATCATGATGAAAACAAAGAATGAAAAACCCTGAAAGAAAAAAATATAAAAAAACCCCTTATGACACAAATTTTTGAACCCCGAATAAAAAATATTACGAACCAAAGAAAGAACATAAATTAGAACCATGATGAATTAAGATCATTGATTTATTTAGGAATAATGCTTATGACATTCGTCTATTGATAGTCATTTATAAAGTATGAACACAAAGACTGTACCGTCACTTTCTCTTAATTTTTCGTTTTTCGATTAAGATTCAGTTATTGGTACGGGACCTCGTAACTTTGTTTATGGTTCATGGAACACAATATGAACCTTGATGGACACATAAAGAACCATGACGAACACATAAAGAACCATGATGAACACATTATGAAGCATGATGAACACATAAAGAACCATGATGAACACATTATGAACCATGATAAACATATTAAGAATCATGATGAACACATTACGAACCATGATGAACACATAAAGAACCATTATTAACAGATAAAGAACCATGACGTACACATAAAGAACAATAATGAACACATAATGCACCTTGACGAACACATAATGAACAATGATGAACACATTAAGAATCATGATGAATACATTATGAGCCATGATGAACACATTAAGAACCATAATGAACACATTAATAACCATGATAAACACATTATGAACCATGATGAATACATTATGAACCATGATGTACACATTATGAACCATGATGAACACATTAAGAACAATGATCTGTTCATTTTAAAGAACCATGATGAACAATTTTAGAACAATGATGAACACATTATTAACCATGATGTACACATAATGAACCATGATGAACACATTATTAACCATGATGAACACATTTAGAACCATGATGCGATGACACAGTCATTCTACTATGGTGATTTTACACTTGTCATCATGATTATCATTTCAACATTGTAAAACGGCATCATCAAACGCGGTACTGCATCGCGATATTATATCGCATTTTCATATTCATACCATGGCATTATTGCGATTTCACCATCGTTTATCATCGAACCATCGTGTATCGCTAGCTATTCACGATTGTCTGAACGAAACACTGTAGAACGGAACACCGTTACTTAAAGAAGCGATACTGTTTTAAATTTCTGGTAAAGGAGAGGTCCACTGACAGAACAGTTATCCCATTTTACCATTCATACAAATCCTGGCATATTTCAAATATAAACGCACCATCAAGCAAAGTAAAGTACTATTGTCCTTGTTGATTTTACCGTTCTGTACGAATGACATAAAATGTGATACAGTTAAAAAGATTTTGACATAAATCTATGTGCAATTTAAGTTAAACTTTTTAACAAAAAATCGGTGTGAATCAACTTAACTGCACATTTTTCGGGCAAAACACCGACAAGTTCATTGAACTTAAGGGGAAACAAGTACACGGCATAAATGTAGTGTGCAGTATAACATTAGTGCAGCTTGCAGGATCAAATTGCAATAAATAATGTTGGTATTTCATTGTATTAAGGCCTTTTGTTGTTTTATTTGCATTGTATTTTTTCAATTTTTTGTTGGCAAACGTAAATACAATACCCAAATATTTTGCGTAATTTAAACCTTATAAAACACCTGATCGTGCATTTACATGGATTAACAATGAAAAACAAACAAAACCTGGTGAATTGAATAATCTGAAATTATATACATACGTACTAATTGGCGTGAAATAAAGATGGTACGATTATTAGACCATTAAGTAGAACGCAACTTTAAAACTTATATAGGTGACCTTCATGCACTTATTTTAAACATGCATTACTTTACTGTGTGATGATGTAACGAATACGACTTCCTGCGTGACAAATACGTGTTACATAATATATCAGACATGGGTATTTTCCACATTTCGTTTCTTTCGTTTTACGAAATTGCAGCCAGCGTAACTTTAACTAGTTTAAGACTTCATAGCATTGAATCTGGGTTTTTATCATTTTATCCGTCCAATACTAGTATAACACTTATTTACCCGTCTAATATAAATCTTACAATCACTAATAGACGGGCAAATTAAAAAAGTAGAATCCATCTGGGCGTTTGTCTGGCTTTCCGTCCCGTCATCCGCTCCGAGCTGGATATGGAACATCATAAGTTATGTTTAGCATTGCAAAGTGACATTACCACGTGCAATGTCAAGGTGATAATTTGAAAATAACAGAATAAATGAGTAATCTCTCAGGTAAGCAAAATAAGCAGAAAAGCAATTTGTAAATCATAAGGACGACATGCATGCGGACTTACAGACGGACATAGTAGAACAAATATTGTCTATCTAAAGCACCTGGGGTCCATTTAATTGAAACAAGTAGATGTCAAAACGAGTTCATGTTATTAACCCCAAGTAACCCCTTCCAACCTTTGCTTTCAATAATGTTATATTACATAATTATTTATAAATCATTTCTTGTGAAATACCTGTAAACGTCAAAACTTAATTATAATAAAAAAAAGTACAGCATGTGACCTTGACCTATATAGATCATAAACTTATCACCCTTTGTCCCATCCCCATCATAACATTTTACATTCCATCAAAAATAATTTTGCGAAATGAAGAAAACAAATTTAAACGGGTTAAAGTAGTCAATTAAATTTTCAATTTTTCTAGGCATGCGTCTGTCAAATTATTAGAACGAAGCAAATGCTTCTTTTGACTGCATCAAAATCAAAATGTTATAGTAAAAAATCTAAACACAGTCGCTGCAACTCGGGGCCCTGTAAGATGAACTATAGTATAATAAAGGAAAATACATACAGATATACAGTACTATTTAGATTGCAAAAATCAGAAAATACCACAGAGCTTGCGGCTCTTTGATTTACATCATTCTGTTTTTGACGTGCTGGAGTGTGAAAGGGGGAGAACGGTTGATGTCAGGTTCTTATAAGGATTTATATGCTATTTTGTCTGTATTTTTGTATGACTTAGGGTTGTTTATAAAATGCCTTTTAAAATCCAATTGACCTTTTTGATTATTTTTATTACATTTCTCTCAAACCAGTAACACACGCAGATATAGAAAATGTATGCATAGTAACAAAATCCATAACCTACAGTTTTATATATACTGAAAGTTTCTAGCTGTTCATATAATATAGAGAGGTAATGCGTCATATGCACAAACGTTTTTTTTGTTACAATACCGCAGACAAGAATATCTGTAAAATAAAACAGTTTTATAAACTGTCGTCATCACAAAAATGTTTTCCTCTCAACAGAAAGTGTACATGTCAATATTGTTTATTCGTCAAGAACTGTCGTCTGCACGATGACTTCTGCTACAGAATATGGGTCACAGTTAGAGGACGGGCGTCTATCCTCCAGATAACCGTATCCAATTTCTGCCACCTGGCGGGGGATTCTGATACTAGCACCGCGGTTTGCTATACCGGCCGAAAAATCATGAATATCTGAAGTCTCGTGAAGTCCCGTGAGACGTCTTTCGTTATCTTTGCCCTCGTGGGGATCGTAGGCATGAATGTGTTTACTGTGATGTTTAGATAACTTTTCAATAGCTGTCTCTATATGTCTGTAAATAGACATAAAAATATATCATCCTCAATATGTTTGTAAATGGACAAAACATATAACATTTGATTATCCCCTTCAATATGTCTGTAAATAGACATAATATATATCATTTAAATTTTTCCCCAAATATGTCTATAAATAGACATAACATATATCATTTGATTATCCCCCTCAATATTACTGTAAATAGACATAAAACATATTATTTGTTTATCCCCCTCAATAAGTCTGTAAAAAGACATGAGATATATCATTTGACTATCCCCCTCAATATGTCTGTAAATAGACATAACATATATCATTTGATTATCCCCCTCAATATGTCTGTAAATAGACATAACATATATCATTTGATTATCCCCTTCAATATGTCTGTAAATAGACATAATATATATCATTTGATTATCCCCTAATATGTCTATAAATAGACATAACATATATCATTTGATTATTCCCCTTCAAGATGTCTGTAAATAGACATAAAATATATAATTTTGTTATTCCCTAATATGTCAATAAATAGACATAACATATATCATTTGATTATCCCCCTTCAATATGTCTGTAAATAGGCAGAACATATATCATTTGATTATCCCCCTCAATATGTCTGTAAACAGACATTACATATATCATTTGATTATCCCCCTCAATATGTCTGTAAACAGACATTACATATATCATTTGATTATCCCCCCTCAATGTGTCTGTAAACAGACATAACATACATCATTTGATTATCCCCTCAATGTGTCTGTAAATAGACATAACATTTGTCATTTGATTATCCCTCTCAATGTGTCTGTAAATAGACTAAACATATATCATTTGATTATCCCCCTCAATATGTCTGTAAATAGACAAAACATATATCATTTGATTATTCCCCCTGAATGTGTCTGTAAATAGACATAACATTTGTTATTTGATTAACCCCCCTCAATGTGTCTGTAAATAGACAAAACATATATCATTTGATTACCCCCCTCAATATGTCTGTAAACAGACATAACATATATTGTTTTATTATCCCCCATACATATGTCTGTAAACAGACAAAACATATATCATTCGATAATCCCCCTCAATATGTTCAATATGTTTGTAAACAGACATAACATATATCATTTGATTATACCCCTCAATATGTCTGTAAAAAGACATAGCAAATATCATTTGATTACCTCCCCCGCAATATGTCTGTAAATAGACAAAACATATATCATTTGATTATACCCTTAATATGTCTGTAAATAGACAAAACATATATCATTTGATTACCCCCCGCAATATGTCTGTAAATAGACAAAACATATATCATTTGATTATACCCTTAATATGTATGTAAATAGACAAAACATATATCATTTGATTATCCCCCTCAATATGTCTGTGAATAGACACAACATATAGTAGGAACTCGAACCAAAGACCCTCGGAATACCGTTCCGCGGCTCTATCTACTGAGCTGTCCGGCTGCTTACACATATTCTCCAATAAATAGTGAATGACAATATATCCCCTCCTTGTTCACAGTAAATTGTGACATTATGCTTATTCTTTCATTGTCAAGTTGAGCTGATTTGACTATGTATTTCAAAAGATTGACAGTTATAATGGTGATTAATCAACAGTTTAAAAATGTCTTTTATGAACTGAACGTTACTGGCAAATTGCTAAGGATAGTTACAGAAATTTACGACGTTATTACCCCCGCACAACGAAGATGTAAGTGGGGTAGGTATACTGGAATCAGTTTGTCCATCAGGCCGTCCGGTCGTCCGGACGTCTCCCCGTGCGGCCGTCCGTCGGTTTTTTCTTATCCGCCCAATAACTTAAAATTCCTCTGACCCACAATCTTCATATTTAGATTGGTCATGATAAGTAGATGATCCCTATTGACTTTGATATCACCAGGTCAAAGGTCAAGGTCACAAGGGCCTTGACTTAAAAAGCTTGTCCGCCAAATAACTTAAGATTCCTTTGACCCACAGTCTTCAGATTTTATATTTAGATTGGTCTTGATTAGAAGATGATCCCTATTGATTTTGAGGTCACCAGGTCAAAGGTCAAGGTCACCGGGCCTGGACTAAAAAAATGTCTGCCCAATAACTTAAGATTCCTTTGACCCACAGTCTTCATATTTGGCATAAAGGTTAGTCATGATTAGTAAATGACCCCTATTGATTTTGAGGTCACTGGGTCAAAGGCAAGGTCACAGGGCCTTGACTTAAAAAAGCTTGTCCACCCAATAACTTAAGATTCCTTTGACACACAGTCTTCATATTTGGCATGAAGGTTAGTCATGATTAGCAAATGACCCCTATTGATTTTGATATCACCAGCTTAAAGGTCAAGGTCACATGGGCCTTGACTAATAAAAGCTTGTACGCCCAATAACTTAAGATTCCTTTGACCCACAGTTTTCACATTTGGTATTTAGATTGGTCATGATTAGTAGATGATTCCTTTTGATTTTTATGTCACCAGGTCAAAGGTCAAGGTCACCGAGGCCTGGACTAAAAATAAAAAAGTTTGTCCGCCCAATAACTTAAGATTCCTTTGACCCACAGTCTTCATATTTGGCATGAGGTTAGTCATAATAAGTAAATTGACCCCTATTGATTTTGAGGTCACCAGGTCAAAGGTCAAGGTCACAGGGGACTTAACTAGAAAAAGCTTGTCCGCCAAATAACTTTAGACTCATTTGACCCACATTCTTCATATTTAGCATGGAGGTTAGTCATGGTTAATAGATGACCCCTATTGATTTTAAGCCTCTGGGTCAAAGGTCAAGGTCACATGGCATTGACTTTAAAAAGCTTGTCCGCCCAATAACTTAAGATTCTTTTGAACCACAGTCTTCATATTTTGCATGGACGTTTATCCTTACCCATTAGGTGACCCAAGTTGATTTTGAGGTCACTGGGTCAAAGGTTAAGGTCACAGGGGCCTTGACTATAAAAGCTTTGCTTTTCGGCTCAATTGCTTAAGAAAGCTTTGGTCAACAATCTTCATATTTCGTATTTAGATTGTTTATGGCTAAATGACGACCCTGACCCCTATTGATTTAAAGTGACTGTGTCAGAGGTCAAGTCACAGGGATTTTTACTATAATAACCTTGTCTGCTCAAATGCTTAAAAATGCCTGTCTGCAGTGTATTGATTTTGACATTTTCACATTTGACGCATGTAGAATACATAACTTAGCAATGCACTGGCTTGGTAAGATTTGGCAGGGAGGTTGTCCTTAGTTCTAAATGGCCACTGTTGATTCTGACAAAGTGGTATGCGGGGGTATTCACGCCATGACAGTGGCAGTTCTAGTTTTTCATTTATGTGAATCCAATTAAAAACTGATATCAATCTTTCACTATATACCCTAATTGGACATAAAGTAATTTTAACTTTATATTCCAAAATGTGTATATTTAGAGACATGCAAATATCTGTTTTTAGAAGCATGTGTATCATCTGTCAAGATGCATTTATAGTATCAAATTGGAATAACTTGCTTTAGATAACAAAATGAAAAAATGGAAAAGCAACGGATCAAACAGGAAAAACTCACTTCAGTCCGCCTTTTTCTCTCATCGCACTTGTACTGAAATTACAGTGAGCCCCGGCTCCGTTCCAGTCTCCCTGAACGGGTTTAGGATCAAGGGTCGCAGTTATACCAAAATCCTCCGCCACACGGTGCAACAGATAACGGGAAACCCACAGATGATCACCGATTGAGATACCCTCACATGGTCCAACCTGGTACTCCCACTAGGTAAAAAGTGAAATGTTTGATGACTTCTGAATACAGTAATTTCTTTAAAAAAGGAAATGCCTTTCTTATTAAGAGAAGTTTGACTAAGTTAGAAATTATAAATTATATTTATATGTCTCGTTTCAATACCTCAAGGAATATTATTATCTAATTTGAAAATGCTAAAATCAATATCCATAAAATTGTAAGACTTAACGTAAAGGTAAGTCATGTAGATCTATTATATTGGGGCTAAGGTTCCGATGTCCATGCTACTCTTCATATGTCGGTACAATACATATATTTGTAAATTATTTCATCAGCCAATTGTAACACCAGATCCCATTCCCGGGGACAAACGTAGTCTTAAATATTTGGACGTTAAGATGGCAATATTCCCGAAAAACTAGTATGTTGGCACCGAAACAAGAGCAACCCAATGACCAAACAGTGCAATGGAATACTTGGCTATTTTCTCTGCTGTCTTAACACAACCCCGGGGCTGGGATACCATGATAACAATTGACTATAATTGAATTACGGAAATGGGAATTTCTTTTAAAATATTACACAAACGTACCTGACCGGGCATGACTTCAGCATTACATCCGGCTATTTTAACGCCGGCATGTAGACTTGCCCTGTAGTGTGCTTCAACAATGTCTCGACCATAAACTCTCGTAGCACCAACACCACAATAATACGGTCCTAGCAAATATTGATATTGTTAGTATATATATATTCGTAATTGTAACACTGTTTCAGAATGGAAGTTACGTAGAGATATCATTTAACTCAAATTAGGAGTCTTAGTGAAAACTAATTCATCAACACCTTTAAAAATGTTTAAGAATATGTAAGACATGTAAATATCTTCGATTTTTAAACTCATCTCATAATTTTGTTTGTTTGTTTGTTTCATTTTACGCCTTTTACCAACAGTATTTCAGTCGTAAAGTCGGGTAGTTCCCTAACCGTTACACCAGTACTAGACAACCTTCCTCAATGCTAAACTACTAAAGCATCTCCCGGGGATCGAACCCACGCCAGAGAGGTAACTGGATTAGAAGTCATCTCATAAGATCGTGTATTTAAGCCCATTATCATAAAACTAACGTACCGATTAACAACAATCACGCACCTGCTTTTTTCAGTAATCGGACATAACATTCACCATTTAGTCCAGAAGTCGGACAAGACAATCACACATGACATATGAACCGTTTAATCCAGAAATCGGACAAGACAAATATCCCTTTGTAGAAATGTTTATTAATCGTGTGGCGGCTGTAAAAAGTCTCCCCGTACATTTAATCAATGATGTTATATTTTCGATCCTTGAATATCGTTCAGCACGACATTATTGTTGTGCTTGTGGTATTTTTAGTTTCAACTTTTTGGCATTTTCTAGTTGGGTGGTTCCAATATTCCTACTTGAATAATGTTGAATCACCCTTAGGATATGTTGCCTGCTTTTTAAATTTGTCTTTTGACGTCTTATCTGTGATACGCAGGCTTCATAACCTCAGATCCCCTTTCAAAATTCCATTTTATTTAGTTTCGCCCATTGTTTTCTCGTTTAGGGCACACGCATTTTTTTACTTGGGGACCATATGCCGCTTTTCATGGAATGGCACTAACGTGTCTTATTGAAGGTTCCATGATAACCGCCATATGAACACATCTGCGGATGTTTCAAAATTCTAAATTTTACCAGTTCATGTAAAATGTTGAATTCTGCTTAAGCCGGTGCTAGGGGGCGTGGACGGTAACTTGCACTTTCCAGTACCGTCCATGAACAGGCTCAATCAAACCGAGCCTGCAACATTTTCAATTTTGCCGTGTTGGGCTTTCTTTAAGGATTCTGTATTTATCTATGTTATATAAATAAACTATGACAATACCTTGTGGTCCAGGGAAGCCATTCTTTGGCCAGCCAAATGGGTAACCGTCAAAATCCAGAAGTGTATACTCTTGTTCAATGCCAAACCAAGGGTGAGAGTCCTTTGCCGCTTCCATGACTTTTGCGCAACTTTTTCGTTTGTTTGAATCTTGAAATACAATGTTTTAATAATACAACATAAATGTTAAATTTGATTGCAAGACAGCAAAGATATATAAAGATTCAATGTTGTTGTTTTGGTCGATGATGATAAAATAATGATACTGATGATAATAATGATGATGATAAGAACAATGATGATGATGATAATAATGATGATGGTGGTAAAATGATGATAGTGATGATGGTGATAAAGATGCTGATGAAAATAATGATAATGGTGATAATAATAATCATGATGATGGTGGTAAAATGATGATAATGATGATGGTGATAAAGATGGTGAAAATAATGATAATGGTGATGATGACAATGATGATGATGGTGGTAAAATGATGATAGTGATGATGGTGATAAAGATGGTGAAAATAATGATAATGATGATAATAATAATGAAGATGATGGTTGTGATGGTGGATGTATAGAAGGAAATACTATACCTGCAGGTTCCTTGTTGTATTTATAGACATCACAGAGCACGAGCTTATTTTTCCCGCGTCTAAATGGGTCGCTGAAGATAGCGCACGGATGAAGGTACATGTCAGAGTTCGAGCCTTCAGCTTGATATGTACTCGAACCATCGTAGTTCCATATTGGATAGTCTGAAAAATAAAACACAAATAGAATGTATAGAACATTTAAACATTAAATAAATTTCTCACAGCATAAAAGCTCTTAGTGGCCGAGTAATACTTAAGCATATCGGATGTTACAAATTCCAAATTTAAGTTACAAAATACATCAATCGTTTGAGTTCTATAAGCTTTAAGATGAGTTTTTATAATAATAAAACGAGTAAAACACAATCTCAACGCTTATAAATATATCTGACACACACAAAAATAAATAAATAAAAACAACAAAAAACAACATTTTTGTGTATGTGTTGGGTAAGTATAATTAGATGTTGGCAACAACACTCTTTTTAATACACAAGATCTGTGTGAGCGAGTTATACTTAAGCATGTCGGATGTTTCAAATTCCAAATTTAAATTATAATATACATCAATTCGTTTGAGTTCTATAAACTTTAAGATGAGTTTTTATAATAATAAAACCTCCTCGCTTAGAAATATATCTGACACACACAAAAATAAATAAATAAAGACAACACAAAACATTTTTTGTGTATGTGTTTGGTAAGTATAATTAGATGTTGACTGCAACACTACTCTTAATATTTAAAATACTCTTAATACACAGAATAGTCATCGCTGCAAGACATGATATTTCTTCTATTCCCACTCCTCACTTAGTTAATGGTTCTTTGAGTTACAACTAAACATAAACAAGGGCAACATCGTCGCAAAACATGCCCGTCACAAAAGCTTTTGGGCATTATAGATATTCTTATAGGAGATATGCTCTGGGCAATATCCGGAAAATATCTGGATATTTTATAATCTCTAGCGACCTTGACCTTGCAAATATTAACCTAAATTACACGTGTCACACTTGTAAACATGAAAGTTATTATTTGTGTTACAGTCCAGCAATAAATTATGACTAAATGATGCCCGTTCACAAACTTTGACCTCTGTGTGTGACTTTGACTTTGGAAGCAGGACCTGGATTATGTGCACAATGCTTAGCTTCACAATGGTGTTCAATCCCTCAATAAATGATGACTAAATGGTCCGAAAACACATTTTTATTTTTATCTGAACTTTGACCCCTATGTGTGACCTTATCCTTGGCCACAGGTTCTTGAATTTTGCTCGCGACACTTTACGCATGTAGAAGTTTTACTCCAGACAAGCGTTCGTCAATGGTAGCTAAGTGTGACCTTGACCTTTGACCTAGAGACCTGGTTTATGTGCATGACACTGTTTCTTATAGTAGTGAAAATTTCTATGAAGTTTCATTAGAACGAACCAAAATATTTTATTCTAAATAAAATTTAAAGACTTAGTATCATATAACAAAAGAAGGGAGCTGGTAAAATAAGAATTAGCTACTTTTAATAAGATAACCGCCGTTGCTTCAGTGTTTCGTTCAAGAGTTCGGCGTTACCTCGTAAAATGGTCTCATTTTAGAATAAGTGTAATATGACACGAGTAGATTAGAAAATGCCTCAGGTACACCGAATATAAAAAATCATTTAGTAATATGCACGTATTGCATCTAAAGATATCAACGAAACTAAAAATCGCCATCAATACGCTAGTCAGGTAGTCATTTTCACGAATGGTCTTGAAAAATAAACATTTTCATGGAATTATTTTATGGTGTTTAAAGGTTAATGTCTTAGCAACCGTATGCGCCAATTCATTTCTTCCAACTTGGTGTGCAATAAAAAAAATTGGTCCATTTATATCTCGCGATGTTCGTTTTAGCTACTTAATTGCATAATTCTGCGTTAATTATTCATAATTCCTGCGTTTCAACACTGCGTTACTGGATATACACGGTGAATTAATGATGTTAAATTGGTCCGAAAACATATTTTAATATTTTTATCTGAACTTTGACCCCTATGTGTGACCTTGACCTTGGCCGCAATGACCTAAATTTTGCTAGGGACACTCCTCATTACAATGGTAAACACCTGTGCAAAGTTATATTGAAATCCCTCTATGCATATAGAAGTTTTGCTCCTGACATGCATTTTTCAATGACCTCTCAGTGTGACCTTTACCTTTGACCTAGTACAAAGACCTGGTTCATGTGAGCGACACAATTTCTCATAGTGGTGAACATTTCTATTCAGTTTCAATAAAATTCCTCAATGCGTGTAGGAGATATGCTCCGAACAAAATTATCGACGCCGCCCGAACGCCCGCCCGCAAGGGAAACTATAATACGACCCGTTTTCCAAAAGGCGTATAAAAAGTATTTATAAATAACTTTTCAAAATGGTTCAGTTCCTGACCTAACCACTGCACTGTTGTGACACGTGACCATGTTCAAAATATACTACAAAGCAGCAGACTATGCGAAGAAGAAATACGATATATTGACGCTTTTGTCAACATTCTTTCTTGATTTTTCAGTAATAATGTTTAGTTCCTAACTAGACCAGTTCCAGTATTTAACATTAACTTGAAATTTTACTTCTATCATTTGGAGGCGAGTGACTTTAACCAGTTTAAACTGTACAATGTATATACAAATAACAACTTCTATGCAAATGACATTTTATATGTACATGAGCTGGCGACATATGTCATATCAACGATCTTATTAAATCATGGTTTAATTCAGGTCATTTATAGGAGTAAAGCAGAGGTCAAGATCCTATGAATTTTGCAAATGGGTTTGCAAGTCAATTTATCTGCGCGTTGTCGACCTTGTAAATGCCAGAAAATGTCCCAGCCATTCACAAGAAAAGTATTGATGCAAAGCATCAAAGGGCGACGCCAAAAGAATTTGATCCAGATTTGCACCTAAATACTTAACAAAAGATATGTACTTTATAGCAGTACCATTACATGTGACCTGGAGGCTAGGCCCAGTTTAAGTTGAAACTTAAACCAAAAAGAATAGACTCTGTCTTGCCAAGATGCAAAGACAATTTATAGTCAATTAACCATTCTTATATATTACTCATGCTATAAGAAAGAATTTCTTCAGATTTATTTTTCCAGATACAAGGATACCTGAGTCATCAGCATATAATCACAGGCGCGAGTATCGGACCTGGGAAAAAATATGACCAGATTGATAAAAAGAAACTATGTTCATTTTAAAAAGTGTGAAAATCCCCCCAAAAATGTAAATAATGACCCCCTTTAAAAATATACTGTAAGTTTATAGTATAAATTAAAAGAGGGTCACTATTTACATTTTTTTTTTTTTTGGTTTTTGACACTTTTAAGATGAACACAGTTTTTTTTATCAATCTGGTCATATTTCTTCTCCCAGGTCTGACACTTGTGCCTGTGCATATAATAAAAGCTTATTACTTAGGGTTGGGTTGCAGACATGTCATTGACATATATTAGACATAAAAGAGGACCTAAAATGAACCTCAGGGGGACACCATAGGTACTCAGAGCAGTAGTAGAATGAGTACCATCCACATCTACAAGCTGCTGTCTATCAGAGATAAGAGTTAAACCATGTAAGGATGTCCTTACATATGCCAAATGCTTGAAATTTCATGAAGAAGAAGAAAAAGAACTTCTTCATGTGCAGTTTAGTGTGATCAACTGTATCAAATGCCCTTTGTAGATCTAAAAGTATCATGCAATACTGCCTTTGTTAATTTCAAATTTAATGCAATCTTTTAAATGAATCAAACATGTGTCAGTTGTAAAGCCACTTCTAAAACCTGACTGAAACTGCCTGACCATGACTCGAACCCATGACTTTCAGAAGACCAACTGAGCTATACGGCCGGCTTCACATTTTCTCTTTAATGATGAAACAGTTCTAAACCACAACATATTTCCCCCACTATATTGATAGTATAAAAGTGAAAATAAATCTCAAATAGTCTATATCATGTAATAAAGATTGAGTTGTGTGAGTGTCTAAACATTGAATCCCTCTTTTTAACCTTCCATTAGACTTTACTATATAACTAAATGCATATATATCAAGTGTTTAAAATGAGCACCTATATGTATATAGCTTTAATAGTCTACCTTTCATTTTCACCAAAGGTTATTTTATTAACAATTTATATACAAACACATAGAAAATAATAATTAGTTTCACATATTGATTAGAAGATTCCTCTAGCAGAATATCTGTAGGTATGTACTAACTGAATAAACTACATGTAGAAAAAATCCTGGTCTTAGGTATATAAAGCCAGTAAAAAATCTATCAATATTCACTTAAAGCCAGTAAAAAAAATCTATCAATATTCACTTATCAGGCCTCTATGCTTTTGATGACCTTACAACTGGTACATTTTATACAATAAAAAATAGTAAGTAATACCTAAGATAGACGGAAAAGAACAAATAATTTAGTAAACATAAGTTACTTCCCCTTAAAATAGGAGAAAACATGAAACCCAAAAGAACACCATAAAAACAGCAAAATTATGAAATGTTGCAGGCTCAGTTTTATTAAGCCATGCAAATTAATGGTGAAGTATTCATAAAAAAATGGTCATAAGCAGTAATTGCAGTAAAATCGGATAGCTTTCAACATCCGGATACTGGTACACTTTGTAAAAAACAACCATTCTGTACAACAGATAAACGTAATATGAATAAAATAATAGGATAATCGTTTACAGCAGTTCATTACGTATCATAATACTCATTTGCAGGTGAACTTTCTTCTTGTAAGAAAATTTTGAAAATATATAAATGAATGAATGAATGGATACGGCATCAATGTAGACCACAACGATATTCGAAATACGGGTTTTAGTATTGTCAATAAAACTAAGGGACAAGCTGTTTAAATTGAGCTTGCAATTTCGTGAAAAAAAATTCACAATGCACATGCTTTTTACATAAAGTTATTAAATACAATTATAACAACATAGTTGTTTACTTGATTTTTACGAATCAAAATAAAACTAATTAACACAACATGACATTGACTGCTAATAATAACAGCTCCTTCCATAGGCAAAAATAAAAAGCATTCCATAAGAGACGACGCCGCTCACCGGCGTCGCCAATAAATGTAATATGGTGTACGGCTTATTGTGCCAATTTTTTGTTATGCTATACACACGCAGTCCAAAGATCGCCCGGATGTTAACTATTTTTGAAATATTATGTAGCGTCGCCATGGGAACTACAATCATTATACCATTATATGTTCACTATTTTATTAAATGTATTTTGCAAATGTCACAGGGTGAGAAAAATTTACTCCCCAAATTAGTAAACAGTTCAGACCCGTGAGACTTCCTCACTTTATTTAAATTCGTCCTTAAATTTCTAATGGGAACAGAGAAAATAATTGGGAATTTAAACGTCAAAGTTCCCCTTAAGGCGCCAAATTTTACAATGAGACAAAAAACGGCTCTACCGACTGAGATGTTTGAGAATATAAGAATTATTTAGAGGCCAATGTCACCATATTAGAAAATTTAGTTTACTAGTTCACATGGTGTATTTATTCTGTACGAAAGCTTCGGCTTGTAGAAAAAAGGGAACACCTCGTCGATCACCCAATAACATCTCGGAAACAGATAGTTCTACCATGTGAATTTGATATCTAATACCTTAAAGTTTCAGATTAATGGAAAATGAGTAAAAAATTTCGTTGTTGCCGAAAAAAAATATTCAAATTAAGGGAAAATGCCCCCAATTTTTCATGCTTAATGATTACCCCTTGTAATTTTTTAATTTTAAGTAGGAAAAAAAAAAAAAAATTTTAACCTTTGAAATATTTTTAAAAAAATGTTTTAATAATTCAAACAAAATTTATTACGTATATGTCTAAAATTTTTTTTTTGTAGAATATGTTAAACCGAAAATTTTTATCCGGTTGGTGTATCGAGGTTAAAATCCCGGATAAAAAAAAATTTGATTTGACATATTTTTGACTACTACAGCCATACGGAAAAAAGTTTGTCCATGCAAAGACCCAAAACTAAAAAGATCACCGGGAAAAAATAAAACTGAATTACCTGCAACAAGGCATAAAACTGAAGGCATAAACCCATATGATTCCCGGCAAGGCATAAACCTAAATTATTCCCGGCAAGGCAAAATCCTAAATGATTTCCGGCAAAGCGATAAACGAAAATGATACCCGGCAAGGCATAAACGTAAATGATTCCCGGCAAGGCATAAACCTAAATGAGTTTCCCGTCAAGGCAAAAACCTAAATGATTCCCGGCAAGGCATAAACCTGAATGATTCCCAGCAAAGAATAAACCTAAATGATTCCCGGCAAGGCATAAACGTAAATGATTCCCGGCAAGGCATAAACCTAAATGATTCCCGGCAAGGCATAAACCTAAAAGTTTCTCGTCAAGGCAAAAACCTAAATGATTCCCGGCAAGGTATAAACCTGAATGATTCCCAGCAAAGAATAAACCTAAATGATTCCCGGCAAGGCATAAACGTAAATGATTCCCGGCAAGGCATAAACCTAAATGATTCCTGGCAAGGCATAAAGCTAAATGAACCCCGACAGGGCATTAACGTAAATATACCCCCAAGGAAAAAAATTTTGAAGCATAATATTAAAAGATACAAACTATTAAAGTGGGATGGCGTTAACCCTATTCCCTACAGTAAAAAAAATTTAACTAATTCTTTAAAAAAAATAAATAATTCAGGTCAGACGTTAGATTGCTGTAAAGGCCAAATAAACTTTAAGGTACATGCACACCAGTGAAGCAGGTTCATACCATCCAAGCTGGTTGGTTCAAAGTCGAGCGTTTTGCACTTGGACCGTATTCCTTCCCCTGTCCCATCTATCCAAATGTATTCACACATGATATGATCATCTGGCAAGTCTAAGGTCAAGTAATGGTTCAACACATTTTTATCCGTATAGCCGGTATATCCTCTACTGCCACCTCCGCTGTACATGATCTGGCATAAATACATATGTATTAGTACATGTATGCGAACGGTTTACACATTCGTGTATAAATTAATACATTATATTTGGACATTACACAGTCTAACGGATTCTTATCTATGTATAATAAACAATAACATAAAAATATGCTGGCCATTGGAGATTGTAACATGTATGAAAGGACTGCAGATAGTGCTTTGTGAAAAAAGCAAAGACTCACATTTTGCCAAAAATTAAAGTAATGTGAGTTTGAATCAGATCAGCGTTTTTGAAAATATATTGATACACATCAAAATGATATAAACACAGTACTT
This sequence comes from Ruditapes philippinarum, assembly GCF_026571515.1. NCBI lineage: Eukaryota > Metazoa > Mollusca > Bivalvia > Venerida > Veneridae > Ruditapes > Ruditapes philippinarum. Next base: position 310,941 of record NW_026859667.1, read on the forward strand.
AGTCCTCCGGTTTATTTCAATATTTTTATGTCCGGCTACCCTTTCTCACTTAAGAATGAATACTGTGACGGGTTCGGTCCGTACATCCGTACCAATATGTGTCATCACTTCCATGACCGACCAGTAAACGCGTTTGTTAGACACAGACACAAATGCCCCCGGCTAGTAACAATATTTCAAAAAATGTTTACCCATTCACTCAGTTATGGACAGAAAAATGGTCCAAAAAGTTATATAACTTGACAAAATCTTGGCGTTTTGTAATTGTGAAAAAATATAAGTTGTCGAGTCATTGCTATGACTTCTGAAGAAGCTGAAAAATATTCAAATTTATCAAATATATATACATGTAAATGCAAGACTTTACCTTGAACCCAGTGACCAAACTTAAAGGACCAACTTACTTAGGTATGTTCCTTGAAAATATGAGACATTTGTGAGAAAAATACAAAGGTTGTATAGAAAAGTGTAAGTAATCTATTGTTAGCACAAGCGACATTGACCTTGTGACTCCCAGCACTGGACCATTCCACCAAATATGAAAAATCATCAGTCTTTAAATAAAGGCTGTGTCAGCCAATGTGTAAAAATCTATTTTTGGCACCCTTGGCCTTGATCCAACTGACTCCTAACTCAATCGAAAGGATGCAATTTATCCTTTCAAATATGGAGAAAAAAAACATCAGTCAAAAATAATGCTGTTTTGGCAAATGTGTAGAAATCTACTAGTATTATTGGCACCCTTGACCCACTAACCACTTACTCGATCGAAAGGAAGAATACTGTGCAAGTATAAAAAACATCTGTCCATAAAAAGGCTATATGTGCGAAAGTGTAAAAATCTATTTTGAGCACTGGTGACCTTGACCCACTGATCCATAAGAAGACCACGCAAGTTATCATCCTACTAAATATAAAAACATCAGTCAAAATATAAAGGCTGTATATCCTGCAAATGTGTAAATATCTATTATTGGCAAATATGACCTTGACCCACTGAGTCTCAGTTGAAAGGAAGAATATCATACAAGTCATTTCAATGACCAACTTAGGTATGTTCCTAGAAAATATAAGACATTGGTAAAAAATTACAAATGCTGTATAAAATGTGTGAACAAATTAAAGGTTTTTTCCTACCAAACAGGAAATACATCTGTCAATAAATAAAGACTGTATGGGCAAAATTATAAAAATCTATTTTTAGCAATGGTTACCTTGACCCACTGACCCCTACCTCAATCAAAAAGAATACTTTGCAAGTTATCTTCTAACCAAACATTAAATAAAACTGTCAATTAATAAAGGCTGTTTGAGCAAAAAGGTAAAAATCAATTTTTATCACTTGTGACCTTGACTCAATTGACCCCTCACTCCATCCAAAGGAAAATTCCTCAATTTTATGTTTCTACCAAATATAAAAGACATCTGCCATTACAATAAGGTAAATACATAAGTAAAAGTGTAAAAATCTACTTTTGACATTGGTGACCTTGACCCAAATAACTTCTTATTAAACCAAAAGGAGGAAGAACCACATGACAGATATGAAAGGCATCAACTTAACATAATGGCTGTGGGAGCAAAACTGCTTGAATTTATTTTTACTCCAGTGACATTGACATAGAGACCCCTTACTCCACAAAAAATTAGAAGACCATTATAGGTATCTACCTACCAAATATGACAGATTTCATTAAATAAATGAAGTAATAAGGAGAAATTTAAAATACATCCAACTTGCCGAAATAAGTTAACCATACAAGGCGCTATTTTCAAGTGATTAAAAGGAAAATCAATTATAAAAATGGATGTCACAGTTATATAACATGGCAATATCTTACAATGTACTTTATATTGATAAGTAAGAAATTATGAAGCCATTAGTGAAGATAACACTTAAGATACATTGTATGTCCAACTTGCCGGTTTAGGTTAACCATATTTATTTGAAAGTGTTGAAAAGGGCAATAACTTGGTAAAAATGCAAGTCGTAGTTGTGTTTCTTGCCCAGAACATGCACTTTGTATTGATTAGTAAGTGTGCACATTATGAAGCCATTGGTACAGGTGAAAAATCTAACTTGCCATTTAGGTAAACCTCGAACGGACAGTCGGACGAACGGTCCAACAGCTATATGCCCCGAGCAAAAAAACGGCTGTAACTTGGCTGTGGCAATGTCCATGGCCAGAAAATGATTCTTAGCTCATTAGGTCAAGGTCGTCATTGCCTTGAAAGTGGCCTTATGCCTGTTCAACTAATCACAAGTAATGGCTTATGATAGCATTCCTTAAATTTGGTGAGGATGTTGTTCATTACTAGATAATGACCCCTATTGATTATGAGGTAAATACGTCAAAGGTCAAGGTCATGATAGCATTGACCTTAAAAAGCTAGTCTAGCCAATACTAGTTAGCTAACACATTGCGCTAGTCATACGATTTATTATTTAAATTGGTCAAGGGTCAAGGTCACAGCAGCTGTATGTGTAAAATCTTTGTCATATCAATCACTTGATAAATAGTAAGGTTAAGTTTTGAAACCCCTTTGGCAGTTGATGTTCCTACTGCATTTGGTCAAAGGTCAGAATCACAGTTACACTTTTTGTAAACTCCGTGTGTGATCAATAACACGAAATCAAATCAGACTTTATGAAACATTATAGTGACTGTCCATGACCTGTATAAAAATAAGTTATACATTTATTGATAAGATAACACTAGACTTTTATAAGATATGCATGTCGATATACCACTGTACAAACATTCTTAGTTTATATCAAAACTATATATCAAAACTAAAACAGTGCAGACGATGTAAACATGGAATACTTTTGAATCAAAATATAATTTCTTTAATTGAATCAATAAAATCCATAGAATATAGAATCAGAGACAGCTCTTGACATCCTTTTCATATCATGATTTAAGTGAAGATTTTCCCTTTTCAAAATTCAAGGCACGTTAGAATTATGTAAATCATTGGACTTTAAAAATGTTGTTGCAACTGAACACCTATTTGATCAAAACGGCTTGATTTTGCAAAGGTGATTGCTTCTTTGTGTATTATTTTTTTTGTTGCTTCATTTTATTTATTGTCGCGGTTTGCGCGTTGAATTATTAATTGTTTCTATTTTTTCGGTTTAATACATATTACAGCAGTTTCTCGTTTCAATGGAGACTCTGGTTCGTTAAAAAACCAGGAACCCTTGTTTCGTGATCAAAACTGTTCCCTAACGCGTTACCACTGGGTCAAGAATCCGTCAAGAAAATGATAAATAATGGTGGTTTTTGTGGTTTACAAGTCGAAAGGATCACAAAAGTAAGCCACTGTGACTTCAACAGGGCGCAGCTCTGCAATCGTTGCACCGTTCGGTGAGTTACTCTCATCACCGGAATAATTACCTTATGAGGGAGAGCAAATTATATAATGTACATAAAGTTGGTTCCCTATTCCTTATCCGACTTTAACATTTTTTTCAAAAATATTTATGCAGATTCTTTATGCAATGATTTGAATGAGGTATAAGGAACGGGTTTATAAATCCTTGTTCGATTTGAATATTGTTAAAAAATAGGTCGATGCGGTTGCTTTATTCTATGATTTTGATGATTGATTTATGCATTTTTCAACAGATTTGTGAAAGAAAGAATCGTTCTAGTTTTCTGATAATTTTGTTTTAAATAAATACTAATTCTGCTGTTCCTTATTTAGATTTGAATAAGGAATCAGGAACTAGTTCCCAATTCCTTATTCGAAAAAGGAATAAGGAACTGATTCCTTATTCCTTATTCGAAAAGGATTAAGGAATAGGGAACTTACTTTATGTACATAATACAGTATAACAATAACACAATATATTTAGTTTTACTTCCGGCGAAGACGGCTACAGAACCAATTAAATACATAGATCCCTGACCTGCCTAATTCTAATAATTAGATTAGTGGATACAATTAGAATTTCACAACAAAAGAGCACATGTCAATGTTTGTGGTTAAATCTATAGATATTCAAATAAAAGGTAAGATTAGGGATCTATCAATCGTTCGATTTTTTTTTAAACCAATTGCAACATTATCGATTTTGTTATCAGGTATAAGTTTTGCCAATATTTGTAGACCTCAATATAATTATTGTTCAGGTAAATCGTGATAACATTGAAGTTGATATATTTTATTAATTGATATATGTTTAAAAGATAGCATTCATCTTAAGACTTTGATCTTATTCCAATTTACTGCATATTACTTATAGAAAGCATTTCTAGAGGTCACAAATATTTATAGGTCACAAATTTACCGGCTTTTCACGGATATTGCTGATAACCGTGTTCTGCCTTTGAAGATAACCCAAAAGATGTGTTGACATTTAATGATGAAGACAAATTCTTCAAAAACAATGTTGGCAGTTTGCATTAAATGAGTGTGTTGCACAATTAACATATGCTTAAAATACGTTACAAGATGCAGGTTTCTTGTAGGGTAACAATAAACATATAAATTAAATAATCATCCGCATCTAAATATTATAATTATTATTAGTACATAAAAATTTAATGATCTTTTTTGAAAGCGTTATTTGAGCCGTGTCATGACAAAACCAACATAATGCATTTGCGACCAGCATGGATTCAGACCAGCCTGCGCATCCGCGCAGTCTGATCAGGATCCATGCTGTTCGCTTAACTCTTTTACAAGTAGAGAAACTGATAGCGAACAGCATGGATCCTGATCAGACTGCGCGGATGCGCAGGCTGGACTGGATCCATGCTGGTCGCAAATGCATTATGTTGGTTTTGTCGTGACACGGCTCATTTTAAAAACTCGCTTATAAGGGAGCATTGGTCTTATGATAAAGGCTTGTGCCTCTCAACCCAGGGATCATGTGTTCGAGCAATCATCGGGTCACGACCATGCTTCTATATATGACACCAGCACTGGTTGGTTCCAGGAAGCCGAATCGAAAGTGATTGATAATTTGATATAAGTTGCAATAACTTGTTTCGCAATCGACCTTAAATAAATAAGCTTTAACCAATCAAAACCTCGCTCAACACTCTATTTGTTTTTGATTTTTTTTTTCCATCTATATCATTTTTATTGCACAATGTATTTCAGATGTAAATAAAGCCGCTTATATATAGCTCTTATCTTTAATCAATTTTTAAAAACAATTATATAAGAGAAAAAGTGCTTCAACTATAATGTCCTGGTATTTGTGACTTGTGGCAAGCTATGTATAAATTATCTTGTTGTATGTAAGTACACGTCTAGGACTGATCGACCCTATCCTATAACTTTATGCTTGTGAAATATTCAAATATTTATTTAATGGAAAATAAATCAAACATAAGCGTTTTGCACGTAAAGAATATATAGATAGATACAAATGTACTTCTATTTTGTCCAGAATTGAAGAGACGAACATATGAGCCGCGACAAGACAAAACCAACGTAATGCGTTTGCGACAAGCATGGTTCCAGACAAGCCTGCGCAGTCTGATCAGAATCCATGCTGTTCGCTTACAAACTCTATTACAAGTAGAGAAACTGATAGCGAACAACATGTATCCTGATCAGACTGTGCGGATACGCAGGCTGATCTGGATCCATGCTGGTCGCAAACCCACTATGTTGGTTTTGTCATGATGCGGCTCATGTATACAAATTATATCCACACGAACCTTGGGCATTAAAGCAGCTCACCTCAAGATGAACCCAAATATTTCAACAAATTTAATCTTTAGAAAAATGTATTAAGAACTTAAAAAAGTAAAAAAGTTCAATATTAATCTAATTATTTGCATGCTATGTGCGATAAATGACTGATTTTGCAGTATCAATCACTATAATTCTACTGTGTTATTAACTGAGTAAGAGGTATTTATGTATATTTTGACCTCTGTTTGGTAATTTATGTGGATTGTGAGTTCCGTTTGCAATGTATAAAACTACTTCCTTTGTTTTACTTTTAAATACTTTTTCAAAACTTTCGTTCATGAAAATAAGCATGAATCTGGAGGCATGCTGCATTAAGACAATGTCTGTAATCGGAACCGTTCGCTCTATCGAAGATTGACAACAGTACCTATTTATCTAGTGTTGTTATGAAACTATAGAAAAACATTGATCGTTCATAAAATTTATGTTAATACTCATCAGGACATAAAACGCAGGAAAAGAATTATTTTTTTGCAGATGTTACCATTTTATCATAAATGTCACAGGTTGTGAATGTTTGTGTGTGAAAATAACGCAGTTCTTTTTGTTTTAATAACAAGTTTAATTACCAGGTCTATAAAATTATGATAACTCTTTAAAAGTGTCTATAATAACTCGACCCGTTTTCCTCATATTTCTGCCAGGCACAAACTTTCTCTAATTCCAGACAATCTAAAAAAGCGAGATACCCAGAACGACACTTTCAACTTGCTTATAAAAAGAGTGCATGGAATTCGGCAAAAACATGCATGATATCAAATTCAATAAAGTAATTGCATTATTTTGAAAACAGAAGATAAATGAAAAGAAAACTTTAACACAAACTCACGTTGTATTTTGTTTACGTCCTCCGTTTGATAGAAATTGAAATGATAGAAAGTTTATGAGGCTACGTTCACAGTAAGTAGATTGATTTATTTTCAGCAGGTCATGGTGTGCGCTGCATAAAAAGCATGGCATGTTTACGCTGCAATTAAAGGCTGTTTTGTTCACCTTGACTTGCTCAAACTGGATTTTACAAGAGCCATCCCTAGACGGAAGCAACGCTCAACTTTTTTAGCAAATAAACTACAGGTTTAAACAAATCTTTAAATAAAAAAGAAAATTAAAAAGGTATTGATTTTTTTAAAAAATTTAATAAGTCAGTCTAGTCACATTTCTTGTTTTGTCCAAGTATGAATCATTCCCATAAATAAAAGAGAAAGTTAAGAACATACAAGCAAAATACAACCATTTGACAGTCAAGGAAATGTAAGGGTCAAGGTCATATCTAAATTATTCAACATGTTTGTTTGGTCTGTTCGCGTATAAAAATCAAATACGTACATTAATAACAAAATTATGACAACATAACCAAAATTCAATTATTTGACCTTGACGGTCAATGTCATTTTAAGCACAAGGTCAAGGTCAGTTCAACCTTTTAAAAGGTTGTTTTGCAAAGTATGACGATAATCCAAGTTACAGCCAATTATAACCATAAACAGTGAAAATCTATAATTTTACCTTCAAGACCAAAGTCATACAATGTGCATTAGTCAAGGTCAATTGGAGTTTGATATACATACAGGTCCTGACCTAGAAGATGATGTGTCTAAATATGAAGTGAATCCATATATAAATAATAAAGTTATTACACGTTACAAAAAAAAAACTAGCGAATTTTGTTAGTTTGACCTTAATGGCCAAGGTCAATTAAAAGTCAAGGTCACATCCAAATCATGCATTATGTATGGTAGCAAGTCTTGTTTTGTCTAAGTAAAAATTAAATCCTTACAAAAATGACAAAAAATAACAATTTAACATTTTAACAAAAATTCAATAATTTGACCTTGAGGGTCAAGATAATTAAAAGCCCAAAGTCAAGGTCGTTCAACCTTTTTATTAGAACTTGTCCAAAAGGTTGTTATGTTCAAGTATTCAGATAAACTATTCATTAATTACCAAGTTACAGTCAGTTATAGCAAAAATAAGTCAAACTTCAATAATTTAACCTTCAAGGTCAATGTCATAAATAAGCCAAGATGAATTTGAGTTTAATATACAATGAAGTCTTATCCTTAAAAATTTTGTAATATGATAAAAAAATATACTCATTTTAATAACAAAATAACTAATTAATAACGAAAGTACAGCAAAAATAATCAATAATTCGACTTTCAAGGTAAAGTTTATTTATGAGTAAAGGTCAAGGTCTGTCTGGTAAACTTTATGTATCGACAAAATTATCGTATAAGATTGATGTTTAAGTTTGGAAACAATCCATTCAACACTAATAGCAAAATTCAAGCACAATTTAGACATTTCAACATAAAGGTCAATTCCATCTTTGACTGAAGGTCAAATTTAGTCTGGTTTACTTGAAGGTCTTGTCCCAAGGGATATATTGTGGCAAAGTTTGAAATCAATACACGAGTAATTTTAAAAGATATAATCAAGGCGGCCATGGCAACGGCAACGCCGCTATGACTAATAAAAATGTCCAGCTAAAAATGTATGAAAATATTGCACAAACATCGTTTGTAGAGGATATCGCAGTGCCTCTGTAAGTAAAGATAGTACATGTTTCACGTGTTTACACATTATTAAGTTAGACTTAAGTTTGTTCTGCCTGTTTTGTTCACACATCAATATACATTGTACTTCAAATTCTGAGTATTTCAAGGCTAATTTCATAGCCCTTAAAAACAAAAAGCTGGTCGTAAGGCAATGCGCTCGACTATTCTCAATGCGGGACTGATAGAAAAGGGGAATCACTCTGTATAAAGGCAAATCAGAGTTGTGGAATCCTTGCCCATTATATACCTTATCACTTCGGCGGCAGTTTTTGAAATACCACATTAACCAAAGCGTGTGTGAGTACAATGTAACTATTCTTCGAAAAGTCGAGCTAAAAACGTTCCTGTAACCAATGAGCACACTGGATAATCTGCATGCTTTACAAGGCAGTACAGCAGGTACAGTGATAGGGACGGTATTTCCTGTGTATTTCCTGTGTCTTTAAAATATCTCGCGTGAACGTTCCTTTCTGTTTAAGTATGTCAAGGGAAAACAAGAAAAGCTTTGATGCAAAGCATCAAAGGGCGACGCCAAAAGAATTTGATCCAGGTTTGCTAACAAAAGATGTGTACTTTATAGCAGTACCATAACATGTTACCTGGAGGCTAGGCCCAGTTTAAGTTGAAACTTAAACCAAAAAGAATAGACTCTGTCTTGCCAAGATGCAAAGACAATTTATAGTCAATTAACCAATCTTATAAGACTCGTGCTATAAGAAAGAATTTCCTTAGATTTATTTTACAAGATACAAGGTTACCTGAGTCATCAACATATAATCACAGCTACGAGTATCAGACCTGGGAAGAAAAAATATGACCAGATTGATAAAAAACCTGTGTTCATCTTAAAAGTGTCAAAAAAAAAAAATGTAAATAATGACCCCCTTTAAAAATATACTTTAAGTTAATAGTATATTTTTAAAGGGGGTCATTATTTACATTTTGTTTTTGTTTTTTATGAACACAGTTTTTTTCTTCCTAAGTCTGATACTCGTGCCTGTGCATATAATAAAAGCTTATTGCTTAGGGTTGCAGACATGTCATTGACATATATAAGACATAAAAGAGGACCTAAAATGAACATCAGGGGGACACCATAGGTACTCAGAGCAGTAGTAGAATGAGTACCAGCCACAACCACCAGCTGCTGTCTATCAGAGATAAGACTTAAACCATGTAAGAATGTCATTACATATGGCAGATGCTTGAAGTTTCATGAAGAAGAAGAAAAAGAACTTCTTCATGTGCAGTATAGTGTGATCAACTGTATCAAATGCCTATTGTAGATCTCAAAGTATCATGCAATACTGCCTTTGTCCATTTCAAATTTAATGCAATCTGTTAAATGAATCAAACATGTGTCAGTTGAAAAACCACTTCTAAACCTTGACCGAAACTGCCTGACCATGACTCGAACCCATGTTTTTTAGAAGACCAACTGAGCTATCCGACAGGCTACACATTTTCTCTTTAATAATGAAACAGTTCTAAACCACAACATATTTCCCAACTATATTGATTTGTGTCCTTGAATTTCTTATGTTTACAGAGCATAGTGAATTGAACTCATGCTTATATGCAGTCACAGGATAAGTAAAACGTTCAGCTTGACCAGAACTCGAACCTGTGACCCACAGAATAATGTACCGCAGCTGTAGCGATTAAGCTATCTGGCCGCTTACACATTTTCTCCCCTAAATAGTGAACAGTTCTAAACCATGACAGATACTTTTAGATTTGTTAAATTAACAGATAATTAATTCTTAATTAATAAATAAGAAAAAAAAACCTTACATACTCATAGTCTTAATTAAAATAACAATTTATATATTATTGTATAATCATTTTTACTAAAAAGGGCTTGGACAGTTATTGGTTGTGCCATTATTATAACAGGTCAATTTGAAAGTGAACATAACTGTGCTAAAACATGTACAATATCTATTTTTTGTACAGATAAAAAACTAACCTTTTTTCTATGATAAGAAATTTTATGAAGCCTGACTTGTATTTTGCACCAAGGGCACCGGTCGAAAACATGAAAATGCAACAAACGAACCATATTGTGGTAGATTGTATTTTCATGTTTTCATCTGGTGCCCGCTTACTTTTTGTACTTTGTTGGTTTTCATATGGCACTAATAATCCACTATAAAATTTAGTGCACAAATTTATTCAAGGGCAAGTAACAATCTACTTTATGAAAAGTCTGTTGTCGGGTTGACTCAGGAGACCTGGAGGTTGAGACTGGTGTCCCTCCATAACAAATAGATAAGACAGAAGCTGTCCTTTTCAAACTATGCACATGTTAGAAAAAAATTAGAATAACTATTCAGAATATGATTTTTTGAGACTTTACTAATTATATTGCTTGATCCAAGTTTAAGGACATTTTCAATCAATACATGTATTATCATTTATAACTTTAAATGAAAGTCTCATCCCTTTAATGATAATGACATAACTGTAACTCTTTAAATTCAGAAATATTATAAGTCTCATCATATCAATATACTAAGATATACATGTATGCACATAACATTAATAATTAAATAAATATGAAATCCTAACATTAACATGCTTTTTATAACCTTACAACTGGTAAATTTTATACAACAAAAATAGTAAGTAATACCTAAGATAGACAGAAAAGAACAAATAATTTAGTAAACATGAGTTACTTCCCCTTAAAATATAGAAAACCTAAAACCCAAAAAGAACACCCTAAACAGCAAAATTATGAAATGTTGCAGGCTCAGTTTTATTAAGCCATGCAAATTAATGGTAAAGTATTCATAAAAAATAGATGGACATGTGACAGCAGTAATTGCAGAAAATCGGATAGGTTTCAACATCCGGATACTGGTACACTTTGTAAAAACAAACATTCTGTGCAACAGATAAACGTAATATGGATAAAATCAATAGGATATTCGTTTACAACAGTTCATTACCTATCCTAATATTCATTTGCAGGTGCACTTTCTTCTTGTAGGAAAATTTTGAAAATATATAAATGAATGAAGGGATACGGCATCAATGTAGACCACAACGATATTCGAAATCCGGGTTTTAGTAACTAAGGGACAAGCTGTTAAACTGAGCATGCAATTTCGTGAAAATAATATCACAATGCACATGCTTTTTACATAAAGTTATTAAATACAAATATAACAACATATTTGTTTACTTGATTTTTACGAATCAAAATAAAACTAATTAACACAACATGACATTAACTGCTAATAATAACAGCTCCTTCCATAGGCCAAAATAAAAAGCATTCCATAAGAGACGACGCCACTCACCGGCGTCGCCAATAACTAGGCATTGCGTAAGTTGTGTGTTATTTCTAGGTCAGAGGTAGTAGAGAAGCATTCCATAAAAAAAGCTTAGGCCTGTTTTTTGTCGTTAGTACAAAACTTGGATGAAACTACGTTTCAAGAAAAATCTTAAGTGTAATTTAAGACTAAACTTAGGATTATTCCTACAAAAACACTGGCAGAGTTTTAACCTTGAACTTTCATAATTTATTATCTATTTCAGTTTACCATGCGGTTAGAAAATTGTTAACTTGTTTTATAAAAGAAAAAGTGTGGACTCAATCTTTTCAATAGTTGATATAATTAATATAAATGTTTGAGATGTGTAAAAAATTAAACGATTAAATAGTCTTTGCGTGTAAGCCAACTGAGGAACAATTTTCCATAAACTGTTCACAACAACATCTATTTAACAACTTATTTATATACAAGGTTAGCTTTTAAAAAAGCTAGTAGCGACTCGCTTCGTAATTTTATTCCAGGGGTGTGTTTAAATGTAAAAATGACAGTTCTGTACCTGAAGAGACTTCAGCGAACATCAAAATAAAAGTGACATATAAAGTTACGGAAGCCAGTTCTCTCAGTTTAACAGAGGGGAATATGAGTATATGTGAAGATGCATGTAAACAGATAGAATGAAGTCCCTATGTCTATGCACATTTACTATATGGCCTGTTGACCTTGACCAAAAATTGTTAGATAGGTAGAATTCATAAAGATGTCTCTTTATACAAAGTTAAGTTGTAATATGTTATTTAGTATTGGAATGAGTGACAGACACAAGTCCTATACAGGAATATATTACTGAAGAACTCTCTTAGGTGTGGGTAGTCCAACTAATTGTACTGCGCGACTATTTTCGTGTTTGGGCAATATCTCGCCTCTACAAAAATTTAAAGCGAGATTCTGCCCCAGAACGAAAATATCTCAGAATCAAGCTTTGGCACGTCAATATATTTTGACTAGGGTGTGGGCGAATTTAGATTCATGGGGCATAATCATTTGGTTTGTACAAGTTCTCAAGTCTCGTAAATCCCGGTCAAAATAGACCGGGAGAGACCGGAAGCGACCGGACCGGAGAATAGTATATCCCAGTAAACATTCGGAACTGCCTCGGCCATTATCTACAATATTGTCCTTATCCGAAGACTGACGGAAAGGGCCGAGTAGTTGCGATTGCCCAGTAAATACATACACAAAATACCGGAAAGGATAAACTTACCGGAAAAAAAAAGAAAAAGAAAATATGCACAGAACCAGATGTACACTTATGTTAATTAACCAATTAATTGTTAATTATTTAACTTACTACAGAGAAAACAGGTGAAATCGCTAAATCAAAAGTCAGTGTAAATATGATTTATTGAAAAGAATTCATGAAAACAAATATTTTATCATCTTTGCGCTCAAAGCAATACTTGTTCCTTTTTAAAAATGGCGTGAAAATTGAAGGTTTTTTGACGCTATGTAAGATCAAATTTGATTGGCTTAATTATTTTGGATTCCAGCCCAGACAGATAGATTTTGTAGAAAGCTAGAAGCCAAGCTTCGATAAAATTTTTGGATGGATTCGGAGTTTTAGGTTGTTTCTAAGTAAAATCCTAACGTAATACCGGCTCGCCGTGGCGAGCCGGCATAAATATCTTGAAAACAACACGCGCAAACCCTCAGAGGTCAAAGTAAACAAAAAAAATAAATAAATGAAATAAAATTAAAAAAATAACTGCTTTAATTAAGACAGTCAAATGACAAAAGAGTAAGACAAATAAAAAAAGCATGTGCGTATTATTATTTGAAAACACAACAGCTGTTATTTAGATTGTATGTAGGTCAAGGTCATTGTTCGTCAATCGCATCTTCTCGGCCCTTAAACTTCGGATATAAGTAATGTTATTGTGAATTTGTGATATCTTATCTTCCGACTTGTTTAGAAAAACAGTACATCATAACTTTAAAATATGTAATTCACGAATATTTTAAAACAATAATCTTTATATCTTCCCGATACTGATATCTCGACTGCTGAAACACCGTTTTCAATGGTTCACAAGTTGTTTTCACGTTGCAAGTTATTTGCGAGGAATTTAAAACAGCCGATTAATTAAACTGCACTAATGTACATGTATATACATGTATAATTAGATTCATAATTTATGCATATTATAAAATAAAACCACATTAGAACTGAAAAGAGACAAGATCACGCTGATGAAGTTTTTACCATAATCTGACTTTATACAATTAATCAACAATGTTTTGTTACATGTCGGGTTAATTAAACAATTAATCATTTATCTTAAATGCCGGTTAATTACACACGTTTTTGTAAGTATGCAGTACATTAATATTCATGTATTGTAACTTAACGTGTTGAATAATAGTTTATCAGATTTAATTGAAATATATTTTTTTGCTTCGAACTATTATTTTATTTCATTGGTGGCATTCAAATAACAGTGACGGTTATTTAAAGCTTAATTATTTTATTTTTGTGCCCCCACTTTAGTGGCGGGCATTTAGATTTACCCTTGTCTGTCCGTCCTTACGTCCGTCCGTTCACTTTTGTGTCGCACGTAACTCAAAAAGTATTTGACCTAGAGTCATGAAACTTTACAGGAATGTTGATCAGCATGTGTAGTTGTGCACCTGGGTATTTTCTTCTGGATATTTTTAGTATTTTTAGAGTTATTGCCCTTGACTTAGTAAAAGTTTGCAATTTTCAACTTGTGTCGCATGTAACTCAAAAAGCATTTGACCTAGAGTCATGAAATTTTACAGGAATGTTGATCAGCATGTGTAGTTGTGCACCTGGGTATTTTCGTCTGGATATTTTTAGTACTTTTAGAGTTATTGCCCTTGACTTAGTAAAATTTTGCAATTTTCAACTTGTGTCGCATGTAACTTAAAAAGGATTTGACCTAGAGTCATGAAACTTTACAGGAATGTTGATCAGATTGTGTTGTTGTGCACCTGGGTATTTTCGTCTGGATAATTTTTAGGATTTTTAGAGCTATTGCCCTTGACTTAGTAAAATTTTGCAATTTTCAACTTGTGTCGCATGTAACTTAAAAAGGATTTGACATAGAGTCATGAAACTTTACAGGAATGTTGATCAGCATGTGTAGTTGTGCACCTGGGTTTTTTCGTCTGGATAATTTTTAGTATTTTTAGAGCTATTGCCCTTGACTTAGTAAAATTTTGCAATTTTCAACGTGTGTCGCATGTAACTTAAAAGGATTTGACATAGAGTCATGAAACTTTACAGTAATGTTGATCAGCATGTGTTGTTGTGCACCTGGGTATTTTCGTCTGGATATTTTTAGTATTTTTAGAGTTATTGCCCTTGATCTAGAAATTTTTTGCAATTTTCAACTTGTGTCGCATGTAACTCAAAAAGGATTTAACATAGAGTCATTAAACCTTACGGGAAAGTTGCTCAGCATATTAAGTTTTGCACCTGGGGTTTCGCTTGTGGATAAAACCAGTATTTGTAGAGTTATTTCCCTTGACTTAGTAAAAACTGTTTCATTATGTTATTATTTGTTCCTTGAGTGCTTGAGTTAGAATCAACCAACTTTACAGGAATAATGATCAACATCACTAAAATACAGGAATAATGATTCACATCACTGTAAAGCTATGCACCTGGGACTTTGCATGTGGATTTTTTTCAGTTTTGTTAGAGTTATTGCCCTTGACTTACAGTAGTAAACATTTGCAATTTTCAACTTGTTTATGCATGGCTCAAAAAGTATTTCACTTGTAGGCCTGAAAGTTTACAAGAATGTTGGTCAGCATGTGTACTTATGCACCTTAGGGTTTGCTTGTGGATTTATTCAGTATTTGTAAAGTTCTTGCCCTTTACTTAGTAAAATTTTTAGTTTTCAAAAAATATTTGACCTAGAGTCATAAGATTGACAGAACAGTGACGCGGTGGGGCACCCGTGTCCTATGGACACATTTCTAGTTTTAAACTTTTAAAGGAAGAAAGGTAAAAGCACAAGTTTCCACGTGTATTATTTTATTAGTACTTTTCCATAGGAAAGAGGGATCAATTCCAAAATATTACGCACTCAGTAATGTAATATTGATATATAAAAAAACTAAACTTCAACCGATGGTTCAATACTAGATTGTTTGTTAGATATGTAAACAACGTTGATGATGTTATAAAACATAAAGTTTAAGCGGATATTTCAAGTTCTTCCTGAAGTTCAAACATTAAGCTAAATATCTTAAAAGACTTGTCCTTAAATCAATCGTCTCAAAACTATTCATAATTTTCGGAAAAAGTTCTAATCATGAATTGACCTAATAGCGAACAGTTCAGACCATGTTCACAGAGAACAGGTGTGTCGGTTGATCTTGGTCTGCACTGGTCACACCGATCTACTGGCACCAGTACGATAAGAGTTCAAATGTATTATATAAGTAAGTATAGGTGTACTAGTGGTGTATAAATTGTATATTTCTGTAATGCAAAACAAAGTATATATGTAAATAATTCCAAGTTTATATGAAAATAACAATGACTCACCCCCATTAAAGTAAACATATATATAAACATATCAAAAATATTTTGATAATTAAATGTCAAAGTCAAGAAAATGACATTAATGTATCTATATAATACATGAACATGGATAGTTACATGTTATAAAGTATTTCCAGCTCAAATCATGGAGAATTGTATAAAGTGGTAAACACTATAATGACAAGTGAGCGGGAACGTTCCTGGTTTACTTGCTATAATGAATGGGAAAAAATGAACATTTACCCCTAACCATTCAAATATTCTGACATTTATAGATATATAAATCTTTCTATTATGCTAGATAAAATTGTTACAACATTTTTCA
Organism: Ruditapes philippinarum; assembly: GCF_026571515.1. Taxonomy (NCBI): domain Eukaryota; kingdom Metazoa; phylum Mollusca; class Bivalvia; order Venerida; family Veneridae; genus Ruditapes; species Ruditapes philippinarum. The sequence continues at coordinate 327,399 of NW_026859667.1, forward strand.
CTTGTCATCTCAGAATGTCTTGTTCACTTATCCAAAACTGTTGTCTGTACAATTACTTCAGTGACGGTATAAGGATCACAGTTGGAAGACGGTCGGCGGTCCTCCAAGTAACCGTACCCGTCTGCTGCCACCTGTCGGGGGATCCGGATACTAGCCCCACGATTTGCGATTCCGGCCGAGAAGTCATGGATACTTGAAGTCTCGTGAAGTCCCGTCAGTCGACGAGCGTTGTCTTTCCCTTCTTTTGGGTCATAGGCCCGAATATGTCTTACGTGATTTTTGGATAGTTTCTCAATTGCCTTTTCAATTACCCTTAAATGGAAACAAAAACGTATTACTATAATGTTCAAATAATCAAAGTCATTTGTCCCGAAAAAACACTTTACCCTTTTAAATATATTTTGTTTTATACAAGATAAACAAGACAACATTTACTAGTATTATGAAGCACTCACTTTAAACCACCTTCTTGTCTCATTGCTAGCGTGCTGTAGTTACAATGGGCCCCAGCCCCGTTCCAATCCCCTTCCATAGGTTTCGGGTCTAATGTGGCATTTACACCGAAATCCTCCGCCACTCTGTGCAACAGGTAACGTCCAATCCATAAATGGTCACCCATTTCAATCCCTTCGCATGGACCGACTTGGAATTCCCACTAGAATGTGAAAAGTTCTTATGTTTATTAAGAACTTGTATATATAAATTATACATTACTTATATATTATATATATTTAATTTGTCCATCCGTATCAATCATTTGATTAAAATGCGTTCTGTTAACCATTTGATCATTGTTGTAAACGAGTATCAGCGAAATATGACGGCCGTTCACAAATTCCTTGTTGATATGAATAAATGATCATGGGTACAAAAATAGAACCAAGATGTTTATGTTGGGCATCATTCGCTCATTTGTGTCCATTTAAACATATGATCATTCTTACAAAAATTATAATATCTTATATTTATTTATAGTTGACTTTAGCTGATATGCCATTATTAGTTATGCTACATTGTATATTTGAGTAGAATCAAGGAAAGCAACTCTTACTGTACTGTACTAAAAGTGTTTAAACGTGATTACCTGTCCTGGCATAACTTCAGCGTTACAACCGGCTACTTTGACGCCTGCGTACAAACAAGCTCTGTAGTGAGCTTCTACAATGTCACGGCCGTATACTTTGTTAGCACCAACGCCGCAATAGTAAGGTCCTGAAATAATAGAGAACGATTGATAACAAAAAGAAAAACATTGGTATATTTTAGAAACATCAGTTATGTAGTTAAATGCTAGAAAGTGACAATTACCTATATAAATACAACATAAAATGATACTTTGTACCTTACTCGAGTTGTATTGAAAACAGTAATGGTAAAATGTAAAACTAAAATAATGATACGTTGAAGAGATATCTTTTATATAATTATACTACACGTACACATGTTCTTATGTTAAAGGGGACTTTTTAGGGGTTACCTTGAGGTCCAGGATATCCATTCTTTGGCCAGCCAAATGGGTAACCGTCAAAATCCAGAAGTGTATACTCTTGTTCAATGCCAAACCAAGGTTTTGAGTCCTTTGCCGCTTCCATGACTTTTGCGCATGTAAGTCTTTTGTTGGTTTCTATAAATAGAAAGACAAGCTTTCAAATCATCATAACGAATGACAACGCATGCAGTGTACATGTATTTAGTTATGAAACATGCACACCAAGTTGTGCAACATTTGAAAAAGAAAACATGCGGCAAAGCTGTATGATATAAAGGTTTATATTTTTACAAAAATTAATGATCTTATTTTGTTTGGCCCAAAGAAAGTAATGCAGTACCATAATTTTTATTACCACTTTTAAAGCGTTAAAAGGCCATGCTTTATATAAACGATCCAATCTGTATCAGACGTTAATACTGGGTCATATAACACGCCAATTATAATTTATCATATAATAGTGATCTGATGGGAAAAATAGGCAAACAAGCAAAACAAGTATTATATGTACATTCAAATCGATATTTCCTTATACAACACATTGCTTTGCTCGCGTCATCCAATCACATCATATACGTGCTGATAAACGAATATTCTTAATACAAAATAATTCCGCAAGTTTTGTTATATTATCCTATTCGTACTTTACGAAAGGTAAACATTTCAAATAAAAGTATTCATTTCAATTACATCATTGTGAGCTCTAAACAAGATGATAATAACATTCATGTGATATTCTTAATGTATTAATGTTGTCCTATATTAAATGGAAATAAAAATGGGTCAAAGACAGAAAATGCCGGGTTGCATATGTATACAAAATATCATGAGGCTGTGATGTTACTTAAATTTTCTACCACTGTCTGACCATTGATGTTGAAAATTTAACTTAGTTGGTAAACCTGAAAAGAATGAGCATCAGACCTGAAATGGAATCCCACAATATGGGACCACAGTCATGTCAATGCTGTGAACCACATATCAAGAGGCTGTGGTAAGAAGTTGTTGAGAAAACTGTTAAGAAAATTTCCTACTATCTATTGATCATTAATTATGTCAAAATTTAACTAAGTCGGCAAACAGGAAGTGGATGAGAGACAGATCTGAAATCGAATCCCACAGTATGGGACCATGTGTTGATGCTGTATACCAAATATCAAGAGGCTGTGATAAGTAGTTGCTGAGAAAACTGTTACGAAAATTTTCTACTACTGACCATTAATGTAGAAAATTTAACTAAGTCGGCAAACAGGAAGTAGATGAGCGACAGACCTGAAATCGAATCCCACAGTATGGGACCATGTGTTGATGCTGTATACCAAATATCAAAAGGCTATGATTAGTAGTTGCTGAGAAAACTGTTACGAAAGTTTTTTCCCCGCCCGCCCGCCGCCCAACATTCACCATACTATAACCCGGGTTTGCACCAGTGCAACCCGACCAAAAATGTATTGAAAATGTTAAGACTGGTTACACTGAAGAAAGGTATTTCGAGTTAAAATAGAGTACCTGCAGGTTCATTGTTGTACTTGAACACTTCACACAGCACGAGCTTGTTTTTGCCTCGTCTAAATGGGTCTCTGAAGATTGCACGAGGGTATATATACATGTCCGAGTTCGATCCCTCCGCTTGGTATGTACTCGATCCGTCATAATTCCATACTGGACAATCTGTTCAAAAAAATAAAATAAAAAAAACATGCATATTTATGGTATAGTATTATAATGTCATATGGTATTACACCATTCATCATTCAATGTGTATATCTATATAAACACTTACAGTCTACATTATACATAAGAGAACATTCTGTACCTTAGTAACCACCTTTAAAAATTTCTAAAATGTTCTAATACGTTTTTGAACGATTTTCACAGTATACATACAAAAAGAAATTTTGTTATTAAAATAGTTCAGAAAAAAGTGAAAAAAGCTCATATTTAAATATTTTTAAAACTGAAAGTTTTTCTTTTTCTTCATTTTGATGACATTGTACAGTATACCTTCTGGTTTTTGTGGTTCATATTCTAGAGTTCGACATTTGCTTCTAATTCCCTCTCCTGTACCGTCCACCCAGAGATACTCGCACATAACCCTGTCATCAGGCTGTTCCAGTGACATGTAATGTTTGAGTACATTTTTATCTGTTGATGCCGAGAAGCCACGTAATGCTGCAGATGTAGACATGGTTCACAATAATTCTGAAAATAGTCATGAAAAAAACCATAGTATACTTCAGAGAGTCCCAAAAAACTATGAAATACACTTATTTACAGTGGGGTATTAGATCGCTTGCGTACATGTTTAATGTTAATATACCCATTACTTAAGGGATTTACCCCTTGTGCTTGGGGGCTTGAAGGGGGTGGCAGCAGACCCCACCAATAATATTTTTGACCTAAAAAAGGCCTCAGGTCGACCTTAACTAACGATGAAAAGTCTTTGACTCTATCTCAATCCATTGAGAAGTTGAAACACTTTAAAATCAGTTTTTATGGAAAAATAAGATTTTTGGCAATTGTAAGATGGTATCACATTGCCATGGTAACATGAAATTTGAGACGTTACAATGGATATGGTCCAGTCAACATTTGTGCCAAGTATGAACAGTATTGAAGTCTTTTTTTACAGTTTCATAGCAATTTGAACTTTTAACAGGATGCTTTTTAATGAAAACAGCCATTTTTTACAAAATGCTCATGCAGTAAGAGATTAAACATAAATAGCATATTCTGGTCGATGTATTATCACTATTACTTAGAAGGGTGACAGGAAGGGTAAAAAATTGCAGTCTTAAGACCAAAACTGAGTCAAAATTTCGTCTAAAAATGTCCTCACTTATGACTCGTGTTATACATCTATATTGTAGATTAAATCACTATTTTTTCTCAGGAAACTGAATTTAAATAATGTTTAAAGCCTTAAAGAGACATTGTTGATTGACACGATGTTCACGGTCTGGCTGTAAGAATAAAGGGTGTTTATGTGATCCTTGGCCGCTATTAAAGCGTCTAACTTTTTGTTCAAGTTAATCTCCCTTTGAATATACAAAAAAAGATTTATGTGACCCGAGATATAATTTAGCAAATAGCAAAACTTCGGATAATGGGTCAGATGTTTTATTTATCAGCCTGTATGTAATTAAACTTGACCGAAAATTGAAGGTCGCGATACAGTAAATATTTTCTCGTTTAATTAGTACTTTTAAGATGTTTTTTTTCTTCAAACGAAAACACCTTTATTTGACAATAAAGGTGGTGGCTATAAACCAGGTCACTACATACTATGTTTTTTATTTTGTAGCAAAACGGGATTTAAGCGATTACCTTTCAAGTTTAAACACAATGGAAACTTAAATTCATAGTGTCATCTGATCTAGATATCTTGAATGCTTGGTGATAAGTAATCTAAGTTTCGGGTTTAAATAAAGTTTAACAAAATGTTTCAAAATAATTTATAAATAAAGTTCAGAAAAAATATCTATTTGCTGAATTGGCACATATTTTGTCAGAGAAGGTAACTGCACTTAAACCTCAAGGGGGAACTTAGGGTGGGGAAAGCAGGAAAGCAGGGGTTAAACGTAACATACATCAACGTCTGGATATTGTGAACATCAAATAAAATTTAATTCAAGACCACCTCCCCCCTAGAATACTATTAGCACGTCAAATTTTCTTGGGACTGGCAAAATTCACTAACCCCTCAGATAAAAAACAACAATCTTGAGCCGCGCCTGTATGAAAAGAATAACCTTTTATCTACTAAACACTTATCTGGCTACTATATTACAGCAGCAGAGATTTAGTTATTAACGTTTTTACAAGTTATAATTTAAGCTATTTCGAGTTTAAGTTTATCTCAAATGCGATATTTTCTACGGTTAACATATCAAATTAAGTTACGTAATATACCAGTGGGAAATTTCTTATCACGTACAGGGCACGCTTCAGTAATATATATAATTATATTTATAAGTTTATATTTTTTGAACAGTGCGCGATTGATTTCAAGGTCATATAAATTATACGTATTGTGGTATATTATATATCAAATGTGAAAGAAAACGCGCATCGCTTTAAGTTTATCATTAATGTCCTTCATAATTATAAATTACGCATTTTTATCTAAGATAGTTTAAAATGTGACCTTCACCTCTCTATGACTAACGCCCCTATAGGCTAGTCGGGTCATACCATTTATATTTAATTGCATCTCATTAAGAATAGCAGGTATACATAAATTTTCTTTACCTCGACTCTATATTATGAACGTAACAACAAATATTAAAATGTTAATTAAATTATGACTATTGCTGATAACACGTTATTTGAAGAGATATTTGTCCAAAGTGCGAAATTCAAAAAGAAAGAAAGCACTTTCCGTTTTTGCATCAAACCATTAGACTTTCATGTTATTTACTCATGGCATTAAAGTCATTATATTACATTTTTTCTCTTTTAAAGCCATGTTTGCGTTTCAAACTTTAGTTATAATTCTGACTTTCATGACCAGAAACAAGAACAGTCTGCGTAATAGCGTTCAACTATTTCCGGTGGATGACTAGGAATTGTTTGTCTGTTGTTTTTATGGCAGTT